>NC_089776.1:29103030-29145530 GCF_040412425.1 Macrobrachium rosenbergii | reverse complement strand
TGACTATGCAAAGAGCTAAGCCTTTATAGGTTCGCATCGTCAATAGCAATAAGTTAAGGATATCTTAGTTTAACTAGACCACTGAGTCGATTAACAGCTCTCCTAGGGCTGGCCCGAAAGATTAGATTTATTTAACGTGGCTAAGAACCAATTGGTTACCTAGCAACGGGACCTGCAGCTTATTGTGGAATCCGAACCACATTATATATAGCGAGAAATGAATTTCTATCACCAGAAATAAATTCTTCTTATTCTTCACTGGCCGGTCGGAGATTCGAACTCGCCGCCAGCAGAGTGCTAGCTGAGAACGGAACACAATCGCCCAACGAAGAACGTCAATAGCAATAAAAACCGGAAGTCCTAATATAGAACCGAAAGTCTTAATATAGAACCGAAAGTCCTAATATAGAACCGAAAGTCCTAATATAGGACCGAAAGTCCTAATATAGAACCGAAACCAAAAGTCCTAATATAGAACCGAAAGTCCTAATGTAGAACCGAAAGTCCTAATATAGAACCGAAAGTCCTAATATAGAACCAAAAGTCCTAATATAGAACCGAAAGTCCTAATATAGAACCAAAAGTCCTAATATAGAACCGAAAGTCCTAATATAGAACCAAAAGTCCTAATATAGAACCGAAAGTCCTAATATAGAACCGAAAGTCCTAATATAGAACCGAAAATCCTAATATAGAACCGAAAGTCCTACTATAGAGTCCTTTCAACTTTCTTTGTTGGTAGGTCTCTATTTAGCCTTAGTTTTCATTACCACAGTCTAACAGCTGTACTTCCTAATACTTTTGTTTCTACCTCTGTTTTGAAATTAGAACTTTGCTATGGACCGAGGCTTCAATTCCTTCCAGCTTCACCTTCAATCTCCGCAGGAGATAGAACACACTGCAGTATCGGAGGAACAGTTCCTAAATAACAGGAAAGAGATTTCAAGGACGTAATCATGTAGGAGAACCATTAGTCGTAATCGCTCTGACTTTAGACCATTTTAACATGACAGGCATTTTCTCTGCTACTCTCATAATATGGCAACCCGAACTCTATTGTTTCAATCTAATTAGACTTCATTTCCTACTTTTAATTCTGTTTCTAATATGGAGAACATCTTTGGACATTCCTTCGTGTTTTATCCCCGTGTTCACCGAAGGGCGACCCTCGTGACAGCTCCATGAATTCGCAATGTGATATCACCATAGGTTAATTAGTCCGCGTCGTCATGGGCGTCATTTTGCGAGGAGGTTCCGGGAGATAAATCTAGCACACGCCACAGACCTGTCACGATGGCAAGCCCGGGGTGACGCAGTACCTGTGATTGCGCCGTCCATCACAAATTTCATATCTCGGTTTTCGAAGTTCTTAAATTCGTTACGTATGTAAAATAAAAATTTAAATACAAATTATTATTAAACAGGAAAAAAACGTCTCGTGGGAAAGTAGCTTAAACAATCGTTAAGCTTGAGAGAGAGAGAGAGAGAGAGAGAGAGAGAGAGAGAGAGAGAGAGAGAGAGAGAGAGAGAGAGAGACTCACTTGAAATAAAACGTCAAATAAAAAAAATCTGGAAGAAAAAGCATCTACGGGATAAATGGATAAATATATTTCATAGATAACGAATAAAGTTTGGGCCAGTCAAGACATTAATAATGGACGTAATTTGCAGTAACTTAGTACAGTAATCTGTAGGGTTAAAATAATATTTACATAAAATTACTGACTATATAAGCAAGACCTACGTCTCCTATCTTCATCTTTGATTAACCCCTCTATTTTTACATAAATGAGCATATTGATCCGAGGAGTCTTTTGACGAAATTTAAAAATTTGCGCATTTTCCTTAGAAAATATGTAATTTGCAGTTAAATATATATAAAAAATATTGTATAATATATACATGTGTGAATTTTTTTTTTCTTCAGTTTCTCAAAGTTTTAAATTTCTTTTATTAACTGCACTATTACGTAACACGTGGTTTCCATAAATTTCCAAGCTTTTCATAAGAAAATGAATTTCCTATTAAGCATGAAGAATTACCAGGAATCTGAACCAAGATTAACCCCTACTTTGTCTCGGGATAATGACATCTTAGTGGGTAACAGCTCCCCTAGGGCTGGCCTGAAGGATTAGATTTATTTTTACGTGTAAGAACCAAGATGGGAATAACTCCTACTTTGTCTTGAGCTTTAGTGGGAATAACATATTTGGGAATAGGCCTACTCGGCAGTAGTGTCATCAGTGATATAATTAAAAAAATAACGTAATAAAGACACTAATCATTAGAACTTGGTGTTATAATAATGCATTATGCCAAAAGAACAAGTATTCACATATCTATCATTTCTGTATGTAACAACTATACTTTCATGATACCCTTTCCACCATCCAAGTCAGTTCCACCCTCTCTCAACAGTGGCTCTTAAATTAGTCTGCTGAAATGAGTTAATTTAGAGCATTGCAGCCCTATCACGTATTAATATAATTTTTAAAGTAATTTTAGTTTTCTGAAAAGAAAACTATTGTGCCGGCTTTGTCTGTCCGTCCGCACTTTTTCTCTCCGCCCTCAGATCTTAAAAACTACTGAGGCTAGAGGGCTGCAAATTGGTAAATTGATCATCCACCCTCCAATCATCAAACATACACGAATTGCACCACTCTAGCCTCAGAATTTTTAATTTTATTTAAGGTTAAAGTTAGCTATAATCATGCTTCTGGCAACGATATAGAACAGGCCACCACCGGGCCTTTGGTTAAAGTTTCCGTGGGCCGCGGCTCATACAGCATTATACCGAGACCATCAAAAAAAGATAGGTCTGTTTTCGGTAGCCTTGATTATACGCTGTAGCGGCTGTACCGAAAACTCGATTGTACCGAAGAAACTTCGGAGCATTTTTCACTTGTTTTCCCTTAAGGCCAAAATTTTTCATGTAAAGTGCACCTCAGTCAAGTATAAACTGCAAATTAACAAGGAAAATGAATGACGGCAATCATATACTGAGGGTGCAGGACACTGGTTCACATTAAGGGGAGGAGGAACATTTCACTATAAATACAAGGGGCAATTATACAAGGAAGGCCTATATATTTCACTATATATATATATATATATATATATATATATATATATATATATATATATATATATATATATATATATATATATATATATATATTCAAATAATGTGCATTTTCTCTCTTGTATGGAAAATTCCAAAGGAATGTGCATTTTCTCTATAATAACAATAATAACAATCAAGTACGTAAACCTAAAACTGCCCAGGAGCTCGAAGCCTAGTGTTCGGTCGAACAATCATCTCAGCGTCTAAATTCTGTCTCCCTCCCCCTTCCCTTTTTATTTTCCAATTTCATCCTCGGGTTGAAAGTAGCACTCTCTTTTATGTGCAAAAGTTTTCTTAGTCGAAACGCCTGAAAAACGGTAATAATTCTATTTTCACCTCGTGTACATAGAGTACATTTCCTGTTTTCGGACAAGGCCTTTAATCCCACTTTTCCTACGAAACGAAAAAGCATAAATTTTGTGTTCAGGTTCGGCTCACGAAAAGCCATCAATTTTCGACATAGGAAGCCTCACTCTTTTTGTAGGCATCGGAAACGGGGCCATTATGCCTGAAGCGACAAAAATTGAAGCACCCTGTTACGGATTCTACAACCTCTCGGAAATTATTCAGTTCTCCATTAAAACACCTACCATGATTTTTTTACTTTCCATCAACGCGCGTTGAGGAGTAACAGATATATAGAACGAAGAAAAGCAACGCACTCATTACAACGGTACCGTAATAGACTGGCCAGTGAACATCATTTAAGGTCTCAAGTACAGGACTATAAGTCGAAAGGCCTTGCAGTACTCCATTGTTTCTCTCTCCTTCGTGGCATTGTCTTTATTTATATATTCATCACGTTCCATATTTCGTGATTCAGTTATACACACACACACACACGCATATATATATATATATATATATATATATATATATATATATATATATATATATATATATATATATATATATATATATATATATACATATATATACATATATACATATATATACATAACACAAATTAAACGAATAATCTGCGGCTATAAGTAGTTATATTAACACGTAATGCATACAATATATATATATATATATATATATATATATATATATATATATATATATATATATAATATATATATATATGTATACATATATATATACACACACACAAGTGTGTGTCTTAGTGTGTGTGTCTTGAGAGAGAGTGAGAGAGAGAGAGAGAGAGAGAGAGAGAGAGAGAGAGAGGCAAAAAACAGACTTAATTTTCTATAAACCCAGAGACAGGGATGGTTAGGCACTCAACGTGCAATGACGCCATAAAAAGCAGGCACGAGGGTTAATAAACCGATACTGTGCGCAAGGGAACAGGTGTTTAAGCTTATTTAAAAGTCGTGAAAGCAGGTAATCCGAACAAAAGTTAAGAGTAATAGTTATGGTCCAGTGACTGAATCTGAAAATATCTAAATATACGTTTGTGTAAAATACGATAAACTGAGTTATATTTTTTGCCTTTTAAAGAAATATGATTTTAAGGGTAATTGCTTTGATTAGTGAAGAGTCGAAACATTTAATAACTGACGGATATACCTAGGAAAATCTGAAACATAACTGAATCTGAAAATGTCAAAATATACAGTATGTTTGTAAAAAATACGATAAACTGAGTTATATTTTTTGCCTTTTAAAGAAATATAAATTTAAGGTTTATTGCTTTGATTAGTGAAAAAACGAAACATTTGATAACTGACGAATATACCAAGGAAAATCTAAAACAATATACTCCGGATAAGAAAGATCCAGGCACGATGAATATGTTAGGTAATTATTGTCCTACAAAGAGTGAATTCAGAAGGAAAGTCAATGAGGCAAAGAAACATTAAAAGGAATGAAACAGAAATACGTAATGAATGACTTTTGGCTGAGTAAGGGCATCGAAATATGGTGACTACTGCTTGAAATGACTTCGCAGAAATCGATTAGAAATAAGATGGAAATGTTGATTTTCCTCAGCCTCCATTAATATGACAGTAATCTATTTCGGAATATGTAACCAAAATGAATTAATTATCATCCTTACATTCATATACTCAGCGTTTTCAGGAAAATCATTCTTTCTATATGTCTTTCTCTTCATTAAACGAGAAAATAATTTTTGAAAGATGGGAAAACAGTCCGATTGCCATAGAACTAAACAGAAAATACAATATTCAGATATAAAAGTCACTACCCAAAATAGCCTGAGCTGAAAGAGGCACACGTTGAGTATATAAAGGAAAATAAGTTTCGGAGTTTGGTTCCGGAGAGTAGGAACCTTCCCGAAAAGGAATTTATTCGCTAAAAAAAACGCCCACATCATGATGATTAAAATGTTACATCTTGTCAAGTTTCAGGTTATCATGAACTGAAATAATATAATAATATCAGATGAAACACACACACTCACAAATATATATATATATATATATATATATATATAAATGTATATATATATGTATGTATATATATATATATATATATATATATGTGTGTGTGTGTGTGTGTGTGTGTATGTGTGTGTATGAGAAACAATTGGCAGATGTGAGTAATAATTGTTCCTCAAAAGCTTATATTATCATATCATGACGTGAAATGGAAGTACCCCAAGGAAGTGATCAGCACCAACTGGACTAAACCCATTCAATGTTTATATATATATATATATATATATATGTGTGTGTGTGTGTGTGTGTGTGTGTGCGTGCGTGACCAACAACTTCCGATCGCCAGTCAGGTACCTAGTTCACTCTTTAGATCACGAGAGGAATTTTAAATTCATGTTAGCTTACTTGTACAGTACAGCTCCTTCCCTCGCTCTCGGTTCAATTCGTGCCATTGGCACTTCAGAGAGAGAGAGAGAGAGAGAGAGAGAGAGAGAGAGAGAGAGAGAGAGAGAGAGAGAGAGAGAGAGAGAGAGGCTGCCGAGATTGTTGCCCTGAGCGCTTCTGCACGTGGAAGGTCTTGTCTCCTGTTGACTCTTCACGGCAATACAAACTTAACTTTTATTTACTCTGCGCATCCTTTACAAGTTTTAAGCAGCTCCGTGTCCTCATTAACTTAGAGAGAAATATGAAGAAATATAACTTTAGGGTTTTTACAGCAAGAGAGAGAGAGAGAGAGAGAGAGAGAGAGAGAGAGAGAGAGAGAGAGAGAGAAATGATCACATGAAGTCTGTCGATGCAAATTTGCAAGAAAATTTCTCTTTGGGTTTTTTTACAGCAAGGTGGGGAGAGAGAGAGAGAGAGAGAGAGAGAGAGAGAGAGAGAGAGAGAGAGAGAGAGATGATCACATGAAGTCTGTCGATGCAAATTCACAAGAAAATTTCTCCGGTATCGTAATCGAATGGACGAAAGAAAACGATCGTCACCCGTCACGCTTGAATCGATAGTAATTGATGGGATACCTACCTATAATACACTCAAGCCTCATAAACATATGAGAAAGATTACAGTTTCAAATTATTCTACTAGAAAAAAATAAAAGAAAGATGTTTTATGGTAATTCTTAAATCCTGGCGCTGGAACAAAATATCCCTTGATGCAGAGGAAAAGTTGTAGTACTGAAGTAGTCTTGATTTGCATAAGTTTTAATTAATTACATGATAAAGTTGTTACGCAATCTCATCTTGACTTTTCTTAGACGTGGCTGCTGCTCAAGAATTAGTACCAACAGCAGTAATGGCAGTAGTAGCGGTTGTTAAAATCCTTATGATGAAAATGCTTACTGCAGTTCTGATTATTCTAAATAACCTTTCCGTGAGGTGACTCAAATGAGAGATATTCATTTATCTTAGAAATCCGAAGTACGGTATATCAGACAGGTTTGTAACCAGTTCTGGAAAAAAAATTAAGAAATAATATGCAAAGACGAAATTACGTATTAATTTTTATAAATGTAAAATTGTGTTTTCAGTTTCGTATAAGAGTTGTAGATATTAAGTGTTATGGCAGGGAAAGAAACACTAAAATAACGCCAAGTAATGCTGCTGATAAACCAACACAGTATATGAAAAATACTAAACGATTTGATATAAGCTATATCATAATACAAAAGCAATTGAAGCCTAAATATGGACAATAAATTAAACTTTGAGAGGTTCAAGTTCACAAATTTAAAAAAATCTCTACGGACTGAAACCGTTATCCAGAATTATAAAAATATCACTGAACATCAATTTTATCTAATAAATAAACCAAGTTACTTGAGGTCCGAAAGGTATCCTTCTCTATACGACATTAATATTCGTCTATGATGGGTAAGTAAAGAGTTATCTGAAATTTATGTAAGTATATACATATATATAAGACAAATGTCTTATATTCATCACGTTCCATATTTTCGTGGTTCCGTTATACGTAAGTTTGTATATATATATGAATATATATATATATATATATATATATATTGTATATATATACTTACATAAATTTCAGATACCTGTTTACTTACCCACCATAGACGAATATTACTCTCGTATAGAAAATCCATTCCATATATATATATATATATATATATATATATATATATATATATATATATATATATATATACATATATATATATATATATATATATATATATATATATATATATATATATATATATACATATATATATATATATATATATATATATATATATATATATATATATATATATATCAAAAGAAACGTTTTTATGGTTAGGATGTTAGGAAGGAATTTAAAACTGCAAATGTTTTATGTTAACCATATTACAGTAATTTTGTCATGTCCCTAATTTATCGAAGAAATTTAACACATGTTTTTCTGATAAAGCAAATAGTATGAACCTTTATCCTTGATATTTTAAGATTGATGATATAAAGGAAAATGAAATAATTGAAGAACCAAAAGTTAAAAGACCCTTTAAGATAACATAGTTAGCAGTTACCTATAAATTACTCTTCATAATAATGGCCTGTTCACTGCAGTGCCCGCTTTTGTAAAACTAAAAATTAGGTAGTTGAATTTTACTCTTGAATGTGCATAACACATACGCTAGTGAGAGAGAGAGAGAGAGAGAGAGAGAGAGAGAGAGAGAGAGAGAGAGAGAGAGAGAGAGAGAGAGAGAGAGAGAGAACTATAATTGTTAAGAACATCTTGTAATTTTTCACTTAAAATACTAAATTATACTTTTAATGTCAATCTACTCTGAATACTTGTCTGTGTTTTTCTCAGTGAACAGAGATAGCGGTCCCTTGTTACATGACCTGTTCTGCTCCATATATTAAAGTTACATCAATCTGTACCTGGCAACATTTAAAAAATTTATAAAATGTGCATTCTTCGCTCCTTGTCCTCTTGGATATTAAAGCATTGAGTATGCCTCTAGTTTCCTAGACTAAAGATTCCATTTGAACTAAAATAATCTGATATCAAGGAAATCATATCACCTTCCTGGGATCAACAACAACGTTCCTACAATAACTAATTTTCACTTTATGATTTATTTCTCAAGGATTTCACACTTCCTTTACATGAATAAAGTTCCCACAATCTTCTGATGCATCCATTTAATCATTAATTTCGTCTGTCTTTTTCTTAGCGCGCGCATAGCACAAATTAATAGGCCTTTGACAAACGCAATAAATTAACAAAACAATAAATAAGTCAGTCACCATTACCTATCGTTACCCGAGATAAAACCAGAGAAAATCTGAAGAATAAATAGAAAATAAGAAGAGCAGGAAGCAGAACAGTGGCCCATAAAATCAGTGGCTTCCGCAGGCAAGGAAAATATTAGCTCATTCTTTTTCTCTGTTATGTGGAAGAGCCCAAGTGGAAAACTCTTATTTGAAGTTTATTGTAGATGATACATACATACACACATACATACACATACACACGAGCGCTTACAGTCACACACGCACACATGTCCAATCAGACACACACAATACACATAAATATATATATATATATATATATATATATATATATATATATATATATATATATATATATATATATATATGTATGTGTGTGTGTGAGTGTGTATGTGTGCGTTTGTAAGTATTTATGTGTCTATATAATATAATATGTCTATAACAGTTTTGACAATAACTTACATGTGACTTCTTTGATACCCTCAAATATTAAAACACAAATACTTAAATATCTCGAAGTAATTTTTCCTTGGGATATGGAAAGTTTGTTACATCCTAAAGGTATTATAAATGATCTGTCCTCCTGCCCTGACCAGGATTCGAAACTTTGCCACTTTAAAGTAATGGATAAGGTGACAGTTATAATTGTTAATGACCCTATGCCCAGGTCAGATAGGGTCATAACTCTGTTACTATATCTGTTTTAAGAACAGCGTCGTGTCATCTTACTTCTCTAAGATTCTCCGGTAGCAAATGGCCGGCCCCGGGTCAGCACTTTCTTTCTCTCATGTCGACTTCCCTCACTGAATCTATCCTCAAACAAAGGCCTACTAGAATTAAACACTGAGGTACAAAACTAGACCTTATTTGCAAATTTAACAAAAGTAATCCAGCAAAAGCTACGGCCATGAAATGGAGTGGTTCACACCCCCTATAAATGAGAATCGTAACTAGAGAAAATTCTGATACACAATCCATCGAAATAACGATTCTAGACCAACCAATACTAGTGACTAACACCCTGGTCATCAGATTAAATAAACAGGTCATAGTTATTCTAGACCACAATAAATGTCATATAGTATGTAAAAGAACACCACTTCCAAAATATTCTTCCTCACAGGATGAACCCAGAATTCTTCTATGAGTGTCAAATAACAGATCTTCCAGTGGCGGTCCTTAAACACTGCCCAACAAACAAATCATACCCAGCCACAAAACAAAGTCCCCTCGCAATTGTCTGTTCCTCTGATAATATACCAGTGCAACACACCTACGCACTCAACGGTTCAATGTTCGGAGATCACGCTGTCTCCATGCACTTAGGCTATGGTCAGGAAAGCACAAATGTGTGCGTCAGATACCCACTGTATCTAACCATGTAAACCTCCAACAAATAAATGCACCTGGAGCGGATGTACTTCTGCCAGGCCAGCACATAGTTCTTCACAGACTTAATATATTGCCAACCTGGTATTAAAGAAAGTCTTGAATGGGGAAACTGCCCAATATCGGATCAAAGGTTTTAATACCGATCTGTGTCAAAAAAGTATTCACTTGATTGGTTCTCGAGAATCTTATCAGTAGCATGACAAACTCATTCCCTCAGAGCAAACCATTCTAACTTTAATTAGTCGATCCAGAACCTGGACGAAGATCTACATCATTTCACGTACAATGCTGCATTGTCCTAAAATTACCACTGCAACTGCCTGTATCCCTACTAGTAATACTACTATCAAATTAATTTTGCCTTAATTAAAACATATGCGATCAGTCGATTGAGAACGCATATACCTCTTTAAAGTTGCACGACCATTATCACAATGAGCATCATTGTAAAACAATTTCCAGGTTTTAATTAAAAGAATTTAAATAAATAAAACGGGAAATGTAGCTGACTATACGTTTTGCTAGGAAGTTATGAGCGAACAAATTTATCCGTCGCTGTGAATAACATAAAATATTCATGGCACAGACGACTATGCTCATCTCCACCAACTTTTTTTTTTTATTACGGTTATTAAGGTAGTATATGAGCGTTTTCCTATGGCATTAGTCTTTCAATGAATCATCATTTTCAATGGGAAAATACAGGATTTATAATTACTGATATTTACGCAGTCATTTCACATTTAATTTATGGTGTGAATTTTGTCATAAAACCCTGGACAAACAGACAGATAGAGACAGTCAAACAAATGAAAATTAAGGTTATTTTCTCCAGATTATTTAACAAGCTTACATTAACAGATGTCATTGTACAAAAAAAACACAGTAAAAAATGCGCCGAAGTTTCTTCGGAGCAATCGAGTTGTCTGTACAGCCGCTACAGCGTATAATCAAGGCCACCGAAAATAGATCGATCTTTCGGTGGTCTCGATATATTGCTGTGTGAGCCGCGGCCCATTAAACTTTAACCACGGCAAGTAGGTGGCCTATTCTATATCGTTGCCAAAAGCACGATTACGGCTAACCCTTAAATAAAACAAAAACTACTGAGGTTAGAGGGCTGCAATTTGGTTTGTTTGATGATTGGAGGGTGGATGATCAACATACCAATCTGCAGCCCTCTAGCCTCAGAAGTTTTCAAGATCTGGGATCGGACAGAAAAAAGTGCGTACAGAATAAAGTGCGGACAGACAGACAAAGCCGGCACAATAGTTTTCTTTAACGGAAAACTAAAAAAAAAAATGGCTCATGTGAAGTTAGTGGAAATGATTTTTAAGACTCATCACGTTCAAAGCATCCAAGAGATATCTGGCAAATTAAACATAGGATCTGCAACATGCAAATAAGTATAGTCTACTAGTATTAGGATATAACGAACTATATACTCCTTATAAAAAGGAGGAGGATAATTAATCCCCCAGCGCAGTAAATATCTCGCGAGAGGGATCCTACGCCTCCATTAATCACCCGCCCTATCGACCAACCCCGCAATATCCGGCCGTCTAGGGCAACAGGCATGACGTTCATAAAACTTCATTAAAGGTGAAACGCTATGTATGGGTGACTTGGTGCTTTTAAACACATTCGTCTTTTAATAAGTACTGTCTTAACTGATAAGAATATCTACGCAAGCACTTATGTTTGCAGAGTCATTTCGGGCTCCGTGTCTGCATCGGTGAGGTCTGGATGAGCATGACTCTCACTGACGGTTTATTCATCCATCTTTCCTTTCCTTTGTACATCCATTTCCTTCTGGATTATCTACGCTCGACAATTTTAATCATCTGCCCGTTGTGTTTTTTTTTTTTTTTTTATATATATTAGGACGTATTCAGCTTTAACATCAAGTGTTCTTTCATTTTTCAAAGATGAGTCTCCAGTACTGTGAAGCAGATGGTTTATTTGATCGTCTCTGGATGGGACATTTTTACGACAATAGTACTCACTGGCAGCCAATCACTTGGCCCACCTTTTGCACAAATTTGGCGTCGTTTAGCCGATTGACAGTCATATGAGAAATGTAAAAGTATTCCCATCTTCTTCAGAGGTTTTCTCATGTCCCTCAAAAAAAATTGAAGCATAGAATAAAGAAATCTTTGCAGAGAAAACTCGTTACGTTCCTCAAATACTGAAGGTTTTAAACTCAGTTATTTATGCTTTGCGAAGATATTATCTGTGCGTTGTTGAAATACCGGGCTAGGGTAATGAAATGATCAACACTCTTGTCATTTACATGGGCTTTGATTAAACCTCCTAAAATCCCGTCAGGTTAACTGCATCAAGTGAATGAAATTTTACACTGCTGTTGCAGACAAACGTTCATGGCAGGTGAAATATAATCGGATTGTTCCTGAAATGCATCAGCCTCATTAGTTCTTTCAACTTTGGTTTTATTCCTTTCACTTTTTTTTTTGTTATATGTCATTGTTTAACTCCTGTGTGTCACTTTTACGCCACTGTCGAAATAAATTTTGAATATTTTTATATCCATAAAGTCTATGATGATAAATAATTTCTTGGCTTTTACTACTAGATGAATATATCTAATTTATGGGGTAAATGCAAGAGATTTTGCTATTGATTTCATCAATGCAGTTGTGCTCAAGCTTCCGTGCGGACTTTGACGAAGAATATATGTTATTGTCAAACAGCTTGACACTCAGTATTATTGTTTAAAATATCTTCTATCATAACTCCTTGAAATATAATCTGATATTTCAAGGTTGTCTGGAAGCGACCAGTTTATTTGTTTCAGTTTTACAGATTCGTTGTTAAATTATTAAAAAAAACATAGAAAAGTGAATAAATAAGATGGAAGGAGATCTCATCTCTACAACAAAATAAATCAAGTTTGGCTAATCTGGTCTCAGTGATTGCAAAGAGTCTCATCGAAATTTAACCAGCTACTTAAGGGTAAATCTGAGATGATTTAACTAATTTACATTCTAATCTATATCACTGTTCTAGCTATAAATTACCCAATATGTTATGATGACTACAATGAACATTATAAAGAGGATGAGGATAAACGCTTTGTTTGCACTGAGTCACCCAAATTGAATCCTCTACAAATGCTGCTGCAGAGGATATTTTGTATACCTATGTACAAAGAGGAGTAACAGCTCCATTACCTTTTTCACAAAATAAAAAAAATAATAATAATAAATTTTTTTTCACATTTTCTATTGCAACAGATAGTGAAATGAAATAGCTGAATTTTAACGCTTCGACTTAACCACTTTATACCCATTTCACATCCTGACGCCGCAGAGGTGAGACCAAAGAACGGCGTTTCATAAACTGCATAATCTTGCCAAAGTGAATCCCCACAGTGAAGGGATTCATACTTTGCATAATCTTGCCAAAGTGAATCCCCACAGTGAAGGGAGGAAAGGATCTATATTCACTGTTTCTTCATATCTGATTTTACTCTTTATTTGTGAATGGGGGACCCCTTTACAATGCATTATTGTATTTTGCAATTTATTCGAGTATAGGAAAGATAGTCAAATCGAACATAAAGCTGGAAGAGCTGGTGACAAGAACACTTTGACGATTCTAACTTTTTTTTTGTACACTGAGCGATGCCATCCATATAAGGTGAAATCCTCAGTAGCTTTCCTATCCTGAAATTTTGGATTCTATGTATAGACTTTACGTATAATTTCATCATTCATTTTTTTATCACTAACGCGAGCAAACTATGTCTATCTTCATTTACCGTCCGTGATTGTTAAAACTATCGTTGGCAGTGATATACGACGCATATAACACCGAAAGCTAGAATACGGTACTGGCCCGACGTGTGAATGTGTGAAGGTATCAACCATTATCAGCGTAACAATATTTTAGATCGCTGTCACTGATAAACTGAGAGGACGTCGCTCTGACAAGCCACTGATATGTGTGGATCACTCTGAAATGTGTTGCACGGCACCGATCGAGTTTGAAGCATGTCATTTATTTGTTTTATTAAAGAATCTTTTATCATCAAATTATAAGCTGAGATAAAATAGAGAGAGAGAGAGAGAGAGAGAGAGAGAGAGAGAGAGAGAGAGAGAGAGAGAGAGAGAAGAGCAACACCCTGATCAACGCACTGAGGGGTTGGGTTAGTATTTACAGACAACCAGAGCCATATCATTCTTGACCAAGTCTACCATCCAATCAAAAGATTATATTATGGAAATATTGTTTTTATTTTTCTTTTTGGATGACCAATAGCAAATTTTGGATATATTGTTTTATTGATTACTTGTAACCAATAAAATAAGATAGAAGCCTTTCACACACTGGGACCTTCCATCACGGAATTCGGAGGGTGAAGAGTTAAATTAATTAATAGTCACTTAAGCTTTTGGATAAAGCTTGCAAACATTTCATCTTCAACCACTATTTTATTCCCGGAGTGGTAAAGGTATTCGATTCCCCTAAAAGAAATCGAATCAAAAGTCAGATGGATATCCAGCCTACCTTTGCGCCTCTGAGTGAACTAGAATTGTCAATTTCTCGGCTTAGTTCAATCAATAGGATGGACGGACCAGCGATACACGAGTCATATCCGCACATGAATGTCGGCGTTCCAGCCTGCGTTGTTTATGGAATCGCTGTCATTCCGTAAACCTCGTTTCCGGATATGTGGCAACGTTCGGGGTCTGACTTGAGGGTCCAATATCAGCGTGAGAAATATGAATTGTTCAGTAAATCCATCGCATGAAGATGATAGTTTTTCTCATGAAAAGACGCCATAGAATTTTCCTTTTTTCATAATTCTGTTTACTGAATTTGTAAAAAGTTCTCTATAGTTTAGTTATTGGCCCACCATTATCATTCTTGTTTCGTTGTCAGGAAAATGGTTTCCATTTATCAGATGATAAAGCGTAAGTGATCAGATTTTCAAGGCGGTATTAAATACTGACATAGTATCAAAATGTGAAATGGAAGAAATTGCAAAATCGGTCTTCTTGATTTCCATCGAAGCATTTTCCCTCATGAAAATCTAAATGTAAAAATTATTTGGATATATTTATTGTATTCTTCACTTTCCTTGCGTTTTAAGAAAATACAGTTGAAAAAGTGTATAAATTAAATCAAACGGATCACTATTACCATCCAAGAACTTTAAATTTTGGCAGAAAATAATTAAACTACTGCTTCTTGATGTTTACAATTGGGAAAACCGTTAAATAAGCGGTTATATAATCAAAAAAAATAATCGCCTATCGTTACGAAAAGAGAGCTACTGATTAAAAAAAGGAAATCGAAGTGAAATTTAATGTTTTTAGGTAACTTTCTTCCACTGCATGAATTGCAGTTTATTAACCGAATGGAATATGTAATCTCAAGTTTTATCGTAAAAGGAGAAACAAAGGCTTCTTTGACATTGTAATGCCTTTCGCAAATGGCAATGAAAACAGTTGTATAGTTTTGTGGTTCCGTTCTTTCGGAAGTTTCCTTGACATACAAAAAAGGTTAGCAGATAAGGTTCTGCAATGATGGTATATTGATATTGCCTGAAGGAAAAATCATTTTCTTGTAGGTGAGGATTATTTGGAATCATCTTAGGCAACAAGAGAGAGAGAGAGAGAGAGAGAGAGAGAGAGAGAGAGAGAGAGAGAGAGAGAGAGAGAGAGAGAGAGAGAGAGAGAGAGAGGAAAGCCCTTGCATTACTGAGAGCAGTTGCTGAGCTGCCACTTAGGAAGTATTTCAAATAACACTATACAAAACCTCATAAGAGCATAAACTGTCATTAAAAGTTTATACATAATGTATATATGTATGTATGAATGTATATATATATATATATATATATATATATATATATATATATATATATATATAACCTTTTGTATATATACTATGGGCTGTATATATGAAGATTAGATACAGTATATAAATATATTATTATATGTATATATCCACAATAAGCTGTAGGTCCCGTTGCTATCATATATAATTATATATGTAATTACCCAGCCCCAAACTAATCATAGTGGTCCAAATTGGTGAATTATTAAAACTATACAAGAAAGAGGATGCTGGATTTGGGTACAAATCCGAGAAGCGCAATAAAGTCCCGAACTCAATCAGCTTCCAAACGAGATCGACACAAGATTGGCAGAGTTGCCAAGCTTTCTGCCAGTCAGAGAGGCTGATTTGTGTCCATATTTGTATTATGTCTTTGTATTTTATTTCGAGTCTTTATAATTTCATATAAGGTAAAATTATGACATCCCACACCAAGTGATCTATTTCAGGTCTTGATCTGAGATTTCGTCGTAGACTGGTTAAATTAAGTATACCTTAGTTTAACCAGACCACTGAGCTGATTGACGGCTAACGTGGTATAAAGCAAGAGTTCGAAAATTAATTAGATCAACACTTACATCAACAACAACAACACTCAGAACAACACCAATCATACCATTAATAACAATTTTTTTTGTGATTGTCAAGTAAACAATTTCTGAGTAATTAAATAAGCAAAAAACTGCGTTATGAAGGAAAATACATTTCGCCCTTCTTTCTTTACAATTTCTGTGTTCTAAGGGACACTAAAAGTCTGCAAAATAAAACGACTATTCATTGTGCTTTGTCTAATTGAAGAAACAAGTCAGATTTGTTAGTAGAAATTTCCCTAAAGTCGAGTTCTCATGAGTTAAATACGTCACCCCTCATCACAGCCTTCGAGCTTGTAACTATCATTAGCGTTCCGACAAGGGTCTCTATTCTGGGCATGTCACTGGGGCCTCAATTTAGGACAATTTGCCAGCCAACAGACATAGGGTAACAGTTACCCAGCACTACAAAATGAATAATATCTTATACAAAGCTAAATGTTACCATTACACTTGCAAAATGGGAGATAGACAATTCCCTACACTGAATATGAAGACTGGGAGACCATTTTTTAAAATGATACGCTCATGAACTCATAGAAAAAATTCCTTTGATGAAATGCATTAAATGATTTATTCCAAGCAAGACAAATAATGAAATCTCTGCTTAATTAGTACCCGCCAGCAAATATCTTAAAATCAAACAGAAAACAAAATAAAAAATACACCCCCACACACACACACACACACACACACACACACACACACATATATATATATATATATATATATATATATATATATATATATATATATATATATATATATATATATATATATATATATGAGATGGTCTCAACCGCATGGAGATTGTTCTTCCGGTTCCTCGAAGGGGAAAAAATAAATTTCCATATCTGTCTCCAACGCGAAGTATGAGAGGCTTGCTTCCGCTTGAGACATAAAAACACACACCCGATACTTTGGGGAAATCCCGGAGGAAAAATGTTGCAAGCAGATTCCAACAGATATTCTGGAACGTTCGGGATTTCATATATTTTCTCATTTCGAAGTTTGAAATGTTTTACGTCGCAAATTTATTAAACAATATATTGTCAAAATACAATAGCTGTCACAGCTATTTGACGCAAATAGCAAGTTGAAAGCGTATTTTGGGATAGTAAATTTTAAATTCAGGATTTTTTTCCCCTTCGGTTATATGTCTTATTTTTTTTTGTGTCTTAGCGATTATAGGCTTTTACTATTAAAAAATGATTGCTACTATTTGCGCTGCCGGTGATAGCAAATCAGGATATTTATAATAACAATAATAATAAACTTCTAGGTATATTATGTAAATACAAAAGCGAAGCATCTGAGCAATAACACGATAAAAAAGAAATTATGTTAACTGTTATTACCAATACCTTTGCCAAATCTTATCATACATGTTCAGGGACACAATTTCAGGTAAATATGAAAGGTCTGTCCAGCCAAGAGGCTCAGTGGAAGTGAGCCTGATTACTTGATTAGCAAAAGTCAATAAAAATTCTTTACTTATTTCCCGACGGTAAGCTTATGATAATTTAACTCACCCCCAGTGGTTCCTAGAACTGAGATTCATTACCTAATTCCCGGAGGTTCGTTTGGTACACGAGAGCAATTAACTGGACATCCATTAGGCAGCTCCTGAATTAATCCTGCTCCGGCATAAGTAGGTAATATCGCAGACGGAAGAAGCGCGTAATTGTGACATTAAGGTACAGGTCTCAATGAAGCTTGAATCATTCGCATGACATCACAACGTTCATTACATTTTAACTGCATTCTGAATGACCTTGAAATGGATGATACTTTTGTTCTTCAAATGAAATGCCTTCCCAGGAAGTCGGATTTACTGGCACTGACCTCAGCGTCATATTGTTGCAAATGTATAACTTATTTTCGTCGTTCCAGCGCTGAACATCTCGTCCCGATACTCGGGGTTTGGTTTAAAATAGTATTACTGTCTTCCTCCTGTTCCCATACACATTAGTTCGACAATAACACAGATTGTAGCCATATGTACGACCATTCGATGGTAACACTGATAAGAAAAATCTGTTGAACATTGAATTCTAACATTATTGTAACTCATTTACAATGACATCCATGTTAAGTTTGATTCCTTTTCCTTTTAGAAAGGAGAAAATAATTTCCTTCTGTCTATCTATCTATCTATCTATCGTTCCGTTTACTTTGTATTAATTAAGTTTTAATGCTCATCAACCGAAAGCTTCAACACGAAACGTTATGCAAGAGGTCTGGTTAAGTTTTTTCCAAAGAATGTATCGTTATCCTTGACGAGAAAAGGTAAAATTCTCCGAGAACACTGGATCCCAAATTTCTGTTTCCATCGTAAAGTGGCAAGCAGTACAATAGTGAAATGTAAGACCAGCAGAGATGGACTAGATAAGGGAGGCTGTCTTTCTTGAACTGCAAATGGGAGCTCTAAGGTTAGTTTATAACCCATTGCTGTCTCTCTCAGGGAAGGAGAGCAGTTTAATGCTGAGTAGAGATAGAGAGAGAGAGAGAGAGAGAGAGAGAGAGATTCGGCTGTCGCAAAATTTCAGATTTTAATCTCTTTGGAAACTGTCTGAGAGAGAGAGAGAGAGAGAGAGAGAGAGAGAGAGAGAGAGAGAGAGAGAGAGAGAGAGAGCGGGGTAAGAAGGGCGCAAATGAATTACTGAGAGAGAGACAGAATGCTGTTAAAGTAGAATCGGTTTAAATGTATTCGTTTTTTTACATATATATTCTTTAAGTTTTATTTATATTTCTGGATTTTATTTCTTTGAAAATAATTTAGCGTCTTTTTGAAGGTCTTACATACAGTGAAAGAAATCACTTCGCAGAACAAGATTCTGTTGCATCTCAGCGTCCCAAGAGGTTCTTATGACTTAACCTAGTTAACTGGGAAGAAAGCTTTGGAGAAGATAGCTTCTCTTGTCCCTACGTTCGTCGCAGCTGTCTTGTACAAACAAGGTCCTGACTGAGACACAGTAGGTGTCATGGATTATGAACGGTTTCGCTCCGCTTTCCAATAAGCATAGTGTATGTGATCTAATACCCATCAGTGTCTCAACGTTGAGAGAGAGAGAGAGAGAGAGAGAGAGAGAGAGAGAGAGAGAGAGAGAGAGAGAGAGAGAGAGACTTTTCATTCATCACTTCATTTAAGACTAAGACTGCTTTCCTAGGGTTTATCAGATACCTAAGAAGAATATTCACAAATTACATGACTGTAATTTCAATACACCCAATCTCATCGGTGTCCTTGTAATCGGTAATTGCTGGTCTTTAATAGATATTGGTATGAAAATAAGGTTATTTTCTCATTTAGCTGTAGTTACTATTTTCAGCTAATACTGTTTCACGGAAACTAAGTAAAATAAAGATAATGAGCGACAAGTAACCACAGAAGCAGAAAAATTAAAAGTTAAGTCAACAAATTAAGTAGTAATCCCGAAAAGAAATGCATTCTATACTGTTGCAAGAATTACGATTATCGATCAATAGCGCTGGTGAACTGGTTCAATACATGTACACAATACCGGGGTCTAAGCGATGTCAGGCAGGGCAACCGATCGGGACTACAAAGTCGACCCCAAAAGCCAAATCAAAGTCCTTCAAAAGAAGGCATCACGGCGACCCCATATCAAAATGGGAAGAAGAAGAAGAAGAAGAAGAAGAAGAAGAAGAAGAAGAAGAAGAAGAAGAAGATCAATAAAATTCTAAGGGGTGAGGTGACAGTAGTATACTGTACTGATAAGGGCGTGGGGGAAAATAGTTGAAGAAATACCGGGGCTGAGAACTGAAGACTTTGAGGTTCCGCTTACTAATGAACCACTTGCTGACGTCTTACTTGCCATTACTCAAACTTTCATTGCAGCATTTTAGATACTAAATCGAATCAGAGTCACATTAAAGTGTACGAGGAACAACAAAGGCAGATAATAATGAGAGACAGAAAATTTTAATAAATGGAAAAGGATTGATGCAAGATAAGATAAGAACTGTTTGACTACTGTGCTTCATTAGAAGTATTTGTAAACAAGTGAAAAATGCGTTGAGTTTTCTGTACAGCAGCTATAGCGTATAATCAATGCCACCGAAAATAGATCTACCTTTCGGTGGTCTCGGTATAATGCTGTATGAGCCGCGGCCAATGAAACTTTAACCACGGGCCGGTGGTGGCCTATCTTATATAGTTGCCATAAGCACGATTATGCCTAACTTTAACCTTTAATCAAATAAAAACTAGTGAGGCTAGAGGGCTGCAATTTGGTACGCTTAATGATTAGAAGGTGGATGATCAACATACCAATTTGCAGCCTTCTAGCCTCAGTAGTTTTTAAGATCTGAGGGCGGACGGAAAAAGTGCGGACAAAATAAAGTGCTGACGGACAGACAAAGCCGGCACAATAGTTTTCTTTTACAGAAAACGAAAAGGTGAAAGATGGTGTTCTTAGGGGCAAAGACACTATCAAAAGAAATGCACGACAATAAAAAAAATAAGGAATGTCTCAAGAACCATCCACTTAATCAAATAGTGTTTCGCAGACTGAACCGAAGTAGATGGCAGACGTGTCTGTGATTCTTTGATATCATAAAAACAAAACTGAATACGAAATATCTATTGACTTTCAGAGAATGGGAAGCTGTCAGTTTCTCTGAAAGCTCGGACGGTAATAACGATGACTATCATTTTTGTAGATACAATTATTGTTATTGCTGTTATTTAAAGAAACGGCAAATAATTGTAGTCTCTAAAACCAATGTTAAGCATGAGAATAAATGAAAATATTTGTATTTCCATTACCTCAAAAATACAAAAATTGGGAGATTTAAATATATATACATATATATATACACATATTTGTATACATATACAAGTATATATATATATATATATATATATATATATATATATATATATATATATATATATATATATATATATATATATATATCTCGGCAGTACCCTCCAACAACTTCCAGTAGAAGTTGTTGATTGGTACTGTCGGGTGTTCGAGTCACTTAGGCACCAAATAATTTATCACTTATAATTCCCCTTCAGAGATATTCCCAAGTAGCGCAAACTGCATATTATACGACATTTGTATCTTAATGTTTGTATATAAAATGTCACGGTGATGTAATAAAAACTCAATATATATATATATATATATATATATATATATATATATATATATATATATATATATATATATATATAGAGAGAGAGAGAGAGAGAGAGAGAGAGAGAGAGAGAGAGAAATGTAATCAACATCACTTACTTGTTTCAATGAATTCTTCTTACAGCAATTTGTCGACACTTCCCTGTAAAAGAAAATGGAAAATGTTATTATCAAAAATTTACATACCTACATTTAGTTTCACAAACATTAATAGGGATCATTGTATCTCTCGGTATCAGGTGCATGCAGACTCATGTACCTATCCCGTCAAAACGTAGGGATTACTTAAAACATTCTGCGACTGCGCAATACTTGAAATATATATCAAGGATATTATGCATTCACTTGTCTAAGATTTTATGACAATGAGACGTGAAGTTGATTACTAGTTGATCATCTGTGACACTCAATAAACATATGACTATACATTGAGTTAATATATCAATGTGAAATCTATTTTCAGTTTTAAATGTCTCTTTGAAATTAGTTTTCTCACTCCCTACATGCGGATATGCTTGTCACTACAAAGCCTTAAGATCAAAGTGTAAGAAATATGAAGAAATTATGATGTCCGGATCTTAAGGCTTTGTAGTGACAAGTGTTAAGAAGGCATTGTGGCTATTACAATTACATATGTATCTGATAAAAGTGACAAGTAGATTCTACATATATATATATATATATATATATATATATATATATATATATATATATATATATACTGTATATGTATATGTCTGTGTGGAGAAATAATCTCCTTGCATAATACACAATCAAGGTTAATCCTTTACCTTTTACCGTTGTAACAATTTTCAAACGAAAAGTTAATTGCTATAGATATAATAAACACGTAGATGCTAATTTTCATTTTTATTCGCCCCTGTCTGAACAATCCACCCACTGGGGATGACGGTACAGGTTATGTTATCCAAAGCGTAAAACATAGTGAAATTAGCATATTAATTGGGCAAATATTGATGGAGTTTATGAGCGTTTGAACACTGAAATGTGTAGACAGTTGTTCGTTACAGATTTTATGCGCAATAACACAACTTCATCAGGGACGCAATTTTGCTCTCAAAACGAAAATTATTTCGATCAGCGAGCAGAAAGCTACTGAACTATGAAGAGCAATGACAACACATGCGTGGTGGATATGATTGCATATGAATTCTAATCGACAGCATCCATAATATAAATTTTCAAGGGGATATCGAGAGACGACTTTTGGATTTGCCCGTAGTTCATGAACTATTTAGAAGCCGAGAGGTGCTACCTGGAGCGGCGTCTCCAGTCCGAGGTGAAACAAGTTATGTACATGTAATCAACACATCAGGTACTTCGAAAAATCTAACAATTTATCTGTCCATAATTGTATGTATGCATTTATTTATTTATTTATTTATTTATTTATTTGTTTATCCAACTTTATATGTATATGTATGTATATATATATATATATATATATATATATATATATATATATATATATATATATATATATATATATATATATATATATATATATATATATTCTCAATTCTCTACACTATCAAGATCAAAAGTCCATGTGGTTATTATCAGAAAGAATCAATTTCAAAGGGCAAATTTAAATCCAAGTACCGCAGGCGCACAACTCAGGAGACCGAACTACGGTAACGACAGTCCTGGTGATAACTCTTTTAGTCATCTTAAAATGAAAGCCAGCTATATAATTTATAGATATAAAACTAAGTTACGCCATTTTGCAAAACCATATACACAATATATATATATATATATATATATATATATAGAGAGAGAGAGAGAGAGAGAGAGAGAGAGAGAGAGAGAGAGAGAGAGAGAGAGAGAGAGAGAGAGAGAAGTTTCAGGGAAAGGTTAACAAGCAGAGGGCTCTTCAACTGAAACATGCAAATGGAGAGAAGTTGTCTGATGAGAACGAATCCGGGTAAAAATGTCAACAGGGAAAAAGTCACAATAATCTTTCCTACTTAGTGACACCTTCCCCCACAAGGGTTTTAACCCGGTATGTATCCACCTTCGCAGCGTGTTTAGTACAAGCCCGTTGGGGATTTCCGTATAAACAAACAAAAGGGTAAAAGACTGTAAATATCAAAGATGATGACCCCCCAAGAAATATTGTGAATTTTTCCCCCTTGACTATTACCGGGCACCATAAAATACGACTTTTTTCCTGACTTTTTTTTCCCTGTGACTTTATTACCGGCCACCGATGAGAATAATGCAGTCATGGGTCGATGGAGCGAGTAGTATGATGATTTATTTACCTTAGTTCTTAGTACACGAATGAGAGGTAAAGGTGTGACGCACGTAGGGTTCGGGCGGGGGTTGGTCTTTGGGAGGTGGTTCAGTCAAGCTATTATAATTAAAAGATACGGCTCAGATATATTGAAAAGAAAAAATAAACTGGAAACATCAGATTTTAAATTAAGTTTAACCAAAAATTTGAATATAATCCTAACTTCAGCCCATTAAATTAAGAATTATGAGCAAAATTATAAAAAAAAACTACAGTGTCATACGAGTATGTTGACTACCACAAGACTACAGACTCTTCGGTGATACTGCTACAGATAAAACATAAAATTATTACCAGGTGAAAAAGTTTCCACTGCTTGTACCTCCACGAAAGCCGCCGGAAACGTCTCCGTACACCACTTCAAAGCACCACACCACAAATAAAGGATTTAATAAGTAGCAAACGGTAGTTATTTCTCCGACATACCAGCCTGAAATCGTTCATGAAAAGACCAGTTCAGAGTCACACGGAACAGTCAAAACTCAAGAGCCCCATTGACGGTGAGGCAATTACTGGAATGCGTGTGGTTCGGACAAGGATCATTATAACGAGAGAGAGAAATACTACCTCTGTTTTTGTTTACAGTGAAATTGGATAGAGTTGATGCTTTAGTGCCAGGTACTTGATTATTTATTTTAGCATTTCCCGGTTCTTTGATAAAACAGAAATTATGATAAAAAAATTATTTCATTACCGACAAAAGAATGAGAAAATTCCATATATGGACATTTCTGAAAGCTCAAATATTCATATTTAAGGATTTATATAAAACTAGATATTCACAAGGAAGGGACACTCTTGCCTCATCATTTATTCTGTTCAGTCTTCGATATATTATTATTATTATTATTATTATTATTATTATTATTATTATTATTAGTCAATAGATGAACAGTATTCATATGGAACAAGCCCACAAGGGTCGCTGACTTGAAATTCAAGCTTCCAAAGAATATGGTGTTCATTAGGAAGAAGTAAGAGGTAGTAAGGGGAAATACAGAAAGAAGAGATACCACTTATTAAAAAAAATAAATAAATGGATAAATAGATAAAACTGTATCAAAAAGCAGGGAGAATAGTACTAGGGTAGTAATGCATTGCGTTTTCGCTTTAACTTCTGAAGTTCCAATTGCGCGACAACCTCTGGGAGGCTGTTTCACAGTCCAATTGTGTGAGGAATAAAAGGCCCTCTGGAACTGTGAAGTTCGACAGCGAGGCACATTTACTGCATATTGGTGCTGCTGTTCAGTGAATCTGGTTGCTGTCGGCAGATAAAGGGGATCAGGGATCAATTGTGAATGTGATAGATCTCTGTAGAAATTCAGCTTATGAAAAAGTGACAAAGAGACCATCCGTCGATGGTCCAAGTCATAACTGCTAGTGTTAGGAAACAGAAACCTACCACCACGAACCACTCTAACAGAGATAGATCTCTGGCAGAAGCAGACATCCACACTGGAGAACAGTATTCTAGTAAAGGGAGTACAAATAACTAAAACAGCTTGCATTGATGTTATCACTGTTATAAATATATGCGGCCATAAGAACAATACCTAACTTTCGTGCGTGCTGAAACTTTTATTAGATGTTTCTCAGAAGTTAGATGTGAGTCAAAAGTTACACCTAGAATAGTTAAAGCTTCAGACTCATTCAGCAAAATTCCTTCCACCTGAAGGGGAGGATGGGGCGGAAAATCTGTACGAGATCTGCTAATCAATAGCGTTTTCGTTCCACTGGAGTTCAGCCTCATACCCGACCGACTACAGTCCATTCCCTAATCCGGTCTATGTCCCGACTGAGGCTGAGGGCTGTATCTAATCAAGAGCGTCTGACCTTCGTTAATAACAAAAGGTAGAAGGTGATTTGAGATATCACCTTCCAGTACCTTTAAAAAAAAAAGTCCCCTAAAATTTAATTGCAATTGAAACAAAATAAACTATAGAATTAAGAAAACGCTCTAATATAACGCCATGTTAAAAAGAAGTTTGTTAAGAATAATGCAACATATATAAAGAAGATACTGAGATCTATGGCCTCCCACGAAAAAAACTTTGATAAGTGCTAAACAGGGAAAACTGAAAATTCCTTAAAAACTGAACATATCTCCGCATTAGGAAAGTTAACGACCACGCTGCGGGCTTTCAAGACGTCCTTAGAGCAAGGGGGCGGGGAGGGGGCGGGGGGTCAAAGCAGAAACGCACATTGTAGTTCAAGTGGCTTTCATTTCCTTTCATGGGACATTTTCAAACAAAATTAGCAGTCAACTACTCACTCAGTAAATATTTTTATTGAAAAGCAATTTTTGCGCCAGATTTTATCCAGTAACCTCTTTTGGTTCTTCCCTCGTAGGAGGCTCGTCTTCGGCAAACGACTTCTGGTGGCCTGGGTTTTGGGACAATCAGTAAATAGTCTGGCAACGGTTTGCGTCATTATACCGTAGGTATATATACATATATATATATATATATATATATATATATATATATATATATATATATATATGTATGTATGTTTGAGTGTGTGTGTGTAATCATTCTCACAGTGATATATTAAGCCACCACAGGTGGTTAATGTATATATATATATATATATATATATATATATATATATATATATATGTGTGTGTGTGTGTGTGTGTGTGTGTGTGTATGCATATATATATATATATATATATATATACATAGAGAGAGAGAGAGCAAATAAAAAGTCATTTGGTAATATTTATTGCTTAAAATTTTAGATTAAGTTAGGTATCTATGTTTCTTTTAACACCTGGGCAATTTGTTTCACACACTGAAGAATTTTTAGTCTTTATTCAACAAATCAATGATATAATAAATTATTCTGCTATAATGCACAGAGGTCAATTTTATCGACGATCAAGGTCATAAAATCCGGAAATCAAACAGTAAGTGTTGAAGCTCCCAGCGATCATTTACGTTTTCTCCCTAAACAAAAACCCAGAGAGTAGTGTGGTTCGCGTACCTCCACGTTTCGAGAAGGTGACTCCTCGGTCCTTGATGGTGACGTCAACACTAACGCGCTTCTCGATGAACAGGCCTTTAACTACCCACAGCTCAGTGTTGTTTGTAGAGTGACCGTGAGATGTGGTTATACTGTGTGCTTGCTTAGATGATGGTACTTTTCTGTTATGGTTGGTTCCCTGCTAAATGAAAACATTGTATGTGTGTGGGGCTTGCGATTGGAGTTGAGTGGCATGAAGGATTGCACACGTACATGTGCAGACGTCAGTCGGCAGACGGCGCAGGTTCCGTTAAGGTTTGTTTTGTGACTGTTATTAGCTGCGTGTCGACTACTGAGAGTTCTGATAGTTTTTCCCCTTGATAGTATTGGAGTTTTGCGTTTAGCTTTTGTTCGTGGTTTTAGAACTCCAATGAATTATACTTTTAGTGGTTTAGTTTTTATGCCATTTTAATTTAATTTTTTCCCCTTATAATGGAGTTTTCCATTTGGCTTTTGTTGTCTAATAATTCAGTTACTGGTCGATTGATTTTCCTTTTTTCATTCCGAAACCTTACATACAGACCATTAAAATGGATATCATGAACGTTATTAGCCTTATATGCTTGTTCAATATCTCGGCCTAGTTTTCTTAAAGGCCAGAGGTCATTTACTTCACTACAAATATTCTTAATTTTTCAGGGTCAGGTGATCTGTTGATCCAAAAACGTTAGGGTTTAATCTTAATTAATGCACATGTTAAAATCTCGTTTTTTCAAGCTTTAAATCTACCTTGAATTTTGCAACGATATGATTGGTTACAGTAGTAAACTTATTGTGGGAAATAAATCCACTGTTCTGATAAATGTTAAATTTCTTTCAGATTTTCGTTATGTCTGAACCACTTCGTCAATCACGAGTACCACTGTGAGAAAGACCACTGAAATAAAATACTTAGGCCAGTTGAACTCCGTCTCAAGCAGCAAGAAATGGATATTTAATTTCTCTTCGTCTGGCTTAATGCAAACCAGGTAAGGTATTTAAACAAACCGAACAATTTTTTTTACTGCCACCCTTACAGGGGCGGTGGCCCTGTAGGGGTGGAGGCCACTCCCTTAAGTTGTTGCATAGGTCTTGTGACCTATGGTCAGGGGTATGGGAGGTTTTAAACCAATATATTTTTACTGTCACGTGTTCGTTTTCTGGGTATCAGTTTTAGAAGTTACCGTACCTAGAGTAAGATATCTTTTGTTTAAAACGTATTTTAAGTAGTTTAACCAAATTTCAACGCTAAAACTTCTTATTTTTCTAGAGATTTGCAGATTTTAATAAAGACCTTTATCACGTTAGTAGTTTTGTATGTTGTTTGCCAATATAATTCAATGGTTAACGTAAGTTAATAAATATTATTTTTGAGATTTAAATATTTTTGAGATTTAAAAAGTTCAGCGAAACTTAAGTTTTACCTTTACATCTGCCCTTGTCACCTGATGATGGTCAACTGATAAAGGTTATCTTAAATTTTTGTCAAAAAATTTAACTTGCTGGTATCATATTACATAAAATATATTAGAACTTAAAAGATTGAACTTTTAAGTTTTGATGCTTTGCACACTTCACGTGATTAGCTTCCATTTGTTCAGTTAAAATTACCGTAACTCGGTTGTCAATTTATATCAATAAAATCTGTGACCCTACACAATTAGCGATGAAGTTGATAATTTGTTAAAATTAACTAATAAACAGACAAAGAAACTAATACCAGACTGATATGCATTTAACAGACCTATCTAATTTACCTGAATTTTGCTCAGCAACTGACAATGACCATTTAGTCTCAAGTCACTGCACTTGTTAGCACTTACGGGTACCTCTGGTCCCTTGGTTTGTAACTAATCTTTTTCTTTCTGCTCTGATCAGTGTTTTTGTTGCTTGTATTGAGAAAAGTTACATGTATAGTTTGAGCTTCAGTGTAGTGAACCTTATGATTTTACAAGAATCATAATTTAGTTTTTGTAATGTTTAAAAGAAAATATTTCTGCAGCATATTTTTTGCTTTGCAGGATGTTTCCGGGAAGTTTTGTTAATGCAATGAAAGAATGTTATTCAATGAGGTGAGAATGGAGCCTGGTGTCCTTCGCATTATGCTAATGTCCTGCATTGATAGTTCAAAAGTAATTACTTGTACCACAATGTTGAATGATTCACACATACTACGAAAGGTCAAGGTCTTACCTTCAATAGTATAGCAATTATAATTTAGTTTGTTCTTGCCTTTAAATCCCAGTGAAAACTTTTTAATACATTTTAAAACTATTTACCTGGACATTTTGTCTCAAATCCTGTATTTTAAGATCTGTTAAAATGAGAATTTCTTTATAAAGCCATAAGTAAAACCATATGTGCATTACTTTGTATCATTTAATGAAATAATTTTTTGTTTATACTTACTTCGAGACATCTGTTAATTTCTAATATCTAATTATCAAGTTTGGAAATTTATGGTAAACCACTAAAATTTTTGTCGAATTTTACAAAACTAAGCAACGAGTAATTTTTAAATTAATGCTAAATGAATAAATTAATTTATTTTAAATTTTTGAATTAAAGTTTGGTAAATTTATGGTAAACTAAGCAAAATTTTACAAAACTAAATGAATGAAATTGTAATTTTTACTCATTAATTCTAAATTAATTTATATATTTATAGTTTAAATTAAATGTTTGAATTAAAAATTCAAATATTTCGTTCGTGTCACAAGAAAAGTGTTCTGTGAGAAAAATAAAACATTTTAAGGAAAACTTTTGTAGTACTACTGAGTTACCTAATATTGGTTGGCGGGTATTATTGCTTTAGCAGTTTAGCCAGTGGCAAGACTTGAGCATATGAAGGCCTAGGTTGTATTAAGATCTCCCTTTGAGAAGCTGTTTTAAAAGGGAGCACAGGAAGGTTAACTCCATTGTGGTCGACATCGTGGTCGACATCGTGGAATAGTTGAAAGTAAATACGCCTAAGAGCTAAATGATGGTGTTTGTGAAATGGATGTTAAAGGTGAATAAGGCTTCTGTCTATACTATTCACGTAAGGTACTAGTTGGAACAAATCTGTTAAATAGAAAGTGCTAAAAGTTTCGGACTTTTAATCCGAAACTATAAGTACCCAAAAAGATAAAATCCTCAGAATGAACTCTTAAATCAGCCACCCCAGTACTGAACACGGCGAAGGGACATTCCATTTGGCCGACAACAAACAGATGCACCGCCAGTATCAGAATGAGCTTGTTAACATCAGCCACCCCAAATATAAACTTGTTCAAGATAAACAACCTCAGGTACTCTGGGGTTGCTGTTCTTTACAACGTCCAAAGTTTTTTTAACTGAAACTAAAATTGGGAGTAACCTCTAAAACTTTAGACTTAAAGGCAACCTGATACAGAATGCCACTTTTCACTCCCATGGCCATAAACGAAGTTCCTTTGGAAAACTTTTTTAATGAATGAAGGTCGATGTAAGCAAATAGTGGTAAAATTGTTGATTCTAAAACTTGTTTGATGGCTAAAGGAAAAAAGTTACTTAATTCCTAGAAATTACCCATTAGTAATGACAAAATATTAACAAGGGAACCGAAGACAGTTTACTAGTAAAAGACATAATGAAGCTTTCATATCAAACTACCTTAACCTAACATAGTTTCTTAAATGGGGACTTTACAAATTGTTCGGGGCATGTCTATTGTCAGTCTTAATCAAAGCAACTGCGATGTCCTCTCAAGGTTAGGTTTGAGTTTCAAGGAACTAATCAAAGCAACTGCGATGTCCTCTAAAGGTTAGGTTTGAGTTTCAAGGAAGTGTTCCCAAGTACAGTATTTTCATGGAAAGATGAAAATTAACGAAATAAACGGGTTAAATCTAAAATAACATAGGTACGAGTGCCGCCACCTGTTTCATGGCTGGGGAGCTCTTCTCTCTCTGGACCCCAGCCTACACCAGTCATAAGGTGTTATACCTCTCCTCGGCATTTGTTTGTTCCTTGGATATGTCATAAGCCTGAATCAATGACACAAATAAACTAGACCAACTGTTTGATTAAGTGGTTCAGGAGAAGGATAAAAAAAAAAGTGCTTACATTGAAATGGGTTAAGAGTTTAGTCAAATTTTAGTACTTGAAATAACTTCAGTTTCTTCAGACTGCTAAAAGGAGGGATACTAGCGGATTTTCTTTATGAAAATATACGGAGAGCAGTGCGGGTACTTTGGGGCGAACTGTTTTACCTGATATGGTTAACAATAAGATAGTAGTCACAATAGGGAGGTCATTCAAAATAGGAGGATAACTGCGTAAGTGTGATGAAACGGAAAATGGGGTTAAATGACGAGAAACTGGATCTGATTTTAAACCGGTACTGATATTTAGCATGAAAGTGCACAGAAAAAAGACCGAGGAACGCAGGATTAGTAATCAATCCTCATCTTAATGTGACAGTTCAAATAACTGTAGTAGAAAAGACTGCTTCCTACTGAATGTAACCTCTAAAATGAAATATTGAATGTATATACGTTAAAGTTTTGTGCAAGCCAACGCTTAAATGTATCGTTAAAAGTATTTGCACGTACCGATGCAATCAGAATCTAGATTACTGTAACAGTCTGTATGCTCTAACCAAATTGTTTAGGGAAGCAATTGCAGGATTCTGATTGTGAATGGGGTTAGCATCAGATAAACCGCAGGTGAATTTTTGAAATTGCGTTTGTTTTTTTGAGTTAAAGGTCCTTTGGATGTCACTAGTCACTTGTTTTTATTACTTTCCTTTTCAAGACGAATCGCAGGAAAAAAGTCACTAAGTCAATTTTGGTTAACAATGATATTTTTCTTTTTATGTTCAGTCTTTCATGGGAGTTCTCCCATTACAGTGCATTGAGCCTTAAGTTTTGGAAGCCATTACAGAGAACGAGCGAATTGTTTAGCAGACAAGGATTCGATTCCACACCTGTTTTTATATAGTGTCTCCTTCAAGCATACATCCTTGAACTGTATCCGACAGAATACAACCTGTATTTTATGTAATTGTTATGCTCTGTTTTGGATATTTTACATGATTCTCTTGTGACACAAAGTAATTGAGAAGAATGTGTGACGTTAGGCTCGGAAGCATAATTGATCTTTTGCTGTTAGGTACAAGAACGAGGAAAAAATAGCCAGATTTCGGGAAAAAAATGGAAAACATCATATACAAGATTCTTGAATGAAGTGTGACAGTATTTACTGGATGCATAAAGCAGGGGAATGTTATGTTCTTACACACTCAGATGTGTATATGCGAGCCTGTATATGTATACATGCATACATACATACATACATACACACATATGTATATACATGTGTGTGTGCGTGTGTGTGTATTAGTGCGTGTTGTTTTTGTATGTGCATGTCGATGGTTCATTCCAGGTTCATTGCTAGACAATTGGCCTGTAAGTGAAAGTCGAGATAATGGTCATGGGATTAACAATAGAAGACTATACCCTCTGAATGGGTAGGCACATACTTTTGTCTTGCTTTATACATCCATTAAATCCAGTGGCGTTGTGCTCTGGATTTTTGTATGTGATGTTTTCTATTTTTTTTCCCAAAATCTAGCTATATTTTTCCTCCCATTCTCTGCCATTTACATCTCAAGTTTTACTGTGAGTAAAGTCATCAGATATAAATAACCAGAACAAACTCAAACCTCAGCCAATCATTGTCCTCACTTCTTAGTTTGAAAGTTTTTTTCCAACAGGAAACACTTGCTTTAGCTCAGCCAGTACTTGGGAATAATTATTTTAGATATATATTTTAGGCCTTCGCACAAGGTGGGCATCCTATGATATACTCCACTGAGGGTAATGATAAATTTGAGGATAGACAGCTAAAGAAAAGGTCAGCTTCATTAGACTATTTTCTTATGGGTATTTTAATTACGTGATTTCAGTCACTATCATTGCCAATTTTTGCACTGTTCTGTTGTCTAAGTCTTTCAGTATCGATTATTTTCTGAACAATATTACTCTAACTGCGAAGTTCTGCTAAAAAAAAGTATGGTAAAATGTCGAAAAATATCACGATCTCAGCCACAGTTTCACAGTTGAATCTTGGCGTATTTGTATTTCCTAGTGCACTGGCGGGTGGGGACGGGCTAGTGGTGGGGATGTAAGGATTAAAGTCAGTATTGAAAGGATCTTCAATAAAATGATTTTTCTTCGGAGAAATAAATTGCTGAATTGATAACAGGTCTGGGAGCAGTTCCCTGGAAATGACTCCTTCGTAAACTTCTAAATTCTTTCCATATTTACTATTAATTCCTTTTTTTCCATTTTGCCATCCAACCACTCCGACTCCCTCTTTCCTCGTCCAAAGTGCTGAATGGATGAAAAGTGTCACAGTGATTGGCCTTATAAAAAGGTTTTCATAAATCAGTCTTACTCATTTCAGTCAAAAGCACGATTGAGAAATTCGAGGTATGTCGTACCATAAAAAAAAAAAAATTTCGGAGTTTTATGGTTTAATTGATTTCTATCAGGTGTTACAAACTTTCCAAATAATCTCTCTCTCTCTCTCTCTCTCTCTCTCTCTCTCTCTCTCTCTCTCTCTCTCTCTCTCTCTCTCTCTCTCTCTCTTTATCTGGCTTAAAGGAAAATGTTGTTTTGCTGAGGGTCTGTTTTGCATAGAGGGAGGGATAGCATACAAAAGTATGAAGCTAATCAGAAAAAGCTGTCGGTCCATCTGTGTATCAGATCACATGGATATATTTGGGAATATCTAAGACTATCGACAAAGTAAACATAGCATTAGATCCTCTGCAAATCAAACACATTCTCAATTAAGTGCTTATTTTCACAGAGTAGAAATTTAAACTGTATTACTTCAAAAATTTTTGAAGAAGGAAAACTGTAATTTTATCTATGGTGGTTTCACTTTATTTCACTTTGTTTGGTTTTATGTACAGCCCTCCACAGGGATAATTACCTCTCTGGCGGGCCCTTGTACGTTGTCAAAAGAAGGTGCTTCTTGTATTTTATAATTGTGTTTCAGTGTTTTATCGGCAGTATCGCAGCTGCTGCAGAATAGGAGAGTCTTTAGTTCCTCTTTAAATTTGCATTATTCTTGTATGCTCTTCAACTCAGGCGGTATTTGGCGCAGTGTACAATGCTCTCTCGCCTGTTAATTTCTGTTTTGTTTATCAACTTATAAACAGTCATGGATAAACTCTTTTTATAAATGTTTCTCAATCTGTGATATTAAATCTCATACCCGTGTCTTTTTTCAGGCAGTGAATCACCGCTGTGAAACGAAAGCCCAGGTGTGTTTACGTAATCAGCTGCATTAGTGCTTCTGCTTAAGCCTTCCGGTAAGACTCAGATATACCTTTGCCAGTTAATTTCATTAACAACAAGTAAAAAATACGACGAAGTTTCTTCGGCGCAATCGAGTTTTCTGTACAGCCGCCACGGTGTATAACCAAGCCCACCGAAAATAGATATATCTTTCAGTAGTCCCCGTATAATGCCGGATGAACCGCCCACCCCTGAAACTTTAAGCACGACCCGGTGGTGGCCTATCCTATATCGTTGCCAGAAGCATGATTATGACTAACTGTAAACTTGAATAAAATAAAAACTACTAAGGCTAGAGGGCTGCAATTTGGTTTTTTTAATGATTGGATGGTGGATGATCAACATACTAATTTGCAGCCCTCTAGCCTCAGTAGTTTTTAAGATCTGAGGGCAGACAGAAAAAGTTCGAACAGAAAAAAAAAAATGCGGACGGACAGACAAAGTTTTCAGTTACAGAAAACTAAAAGTAAACACGTACAAGAAAAGCATAGAGCATAGAAACTTTGGCTAAAGAAAGACGAATCATTTTGAAACAAATGTAGCCGAATTAATTTGTATATAAAGAAAGGGGGTATCCTTGCGGATGAAGCGTTTAAGAAAAATATTTAATATAGCGGGTACTAATTCCACTGTCCAATCTTATCAAGTAACAAAAAGTAACCTTGCTACTCTCCGGGATTATGTTGTTCATGTGCATCTTGCTTTTTTGTTTTTTCACTCAATTTCATGCAATAGCCTTGATTTTTCTTATTCAATTATATTTTTCTAGTGATTTCACTGTCTTGAAATGTTGCCTGGTTCATTACAACGGCTGTATGAGAACCTTGACTTATAGCCCTTATTGGTAGCACAGGTTTCCGAAATAACCCGCCTCGTTATTTTGGGTGCGTTTCCTAAGCAAAAAGAGTGAATTATTTTATGGGATTGTCTGTAAGTAAAAGTGGAAGGGAACATTCCCTTGACTGTCATGGGAGCGTCAAAGCCTATTAATGTGGATGAGAAATTGATGCACCATTTTAGGATGAACTACGTCGTTCATTTTATTTGTGTACGTATAATGTTAGATATCACACTGATTTGCATGAAGTGCTTTCTCTTTTTTAATTATAATTATACATATATATACACACACATGCATATATATATATATATATATATAAATATATATATATAAATATATATAAATATATATATATATATATATATATATATATATATATATATATATATATATATATATATATATATATATATATATATATATTATACAATAGTATAATATACAGATACAGCAGGAAAAGGTAGAATGTGTGTACAGATAAATCATGGTAAAGTAAAACATCAGTACAAAAGGTAAACCTAAATAAAATTGTTAAAAAAAAAGAGAAAGAACTAGAATATTTCAACTAACAGACCTTATTCCTCGAAGTTCAGTTGCTGTATGAAAAAACAGTAAACATTAGGTGGGGTGTGGTTTAAGCTATATTACAGGGGCTCTCACACCAATGTAATTGAGAGAGAGAGAGAGAGAGAGAGAGAGAGAGAGAGAGAGAGAGAGAGAGAGAGAGAGAGAGAGTTCAAAATTGCGTTTGCATATCGAGTATACACTTTGTTTTTAACTGGCAACGTATCGTAGGGAGACAGTGATTAAGCTCACACTGCTGGTGTTTATGGATTAGTCAACTGAAAAGCTGTTGATTGAGAGCATGTTGAATTCCTTTGTCTTTTGACAGGTGCTTTCTCTTTGTTGATTGTCTGTTAGTTATCCGTTTTCTTATGTCGCATTTGTTATTGCGTTATTTACTCAGTCTTCGGAAATGAAGGTTCTTATTGCACTTTTCTGTTGACGTATAATTCATTTGCATCAGTATTTGAATTTAATTATTTCTTTGCGCTTCACTTTCATTATTTTTGATTTCGAGCAAAATTTTCGGAAGTCCTTTTCTTTCGTATCAGTGATAATGAAACCATACAATCATGTTTGTCATGAAAACTTAAGTCTTTTAAACGAAATCTCTTCATACTTGAAAGGATAAAAAAACCTTCCTTACATTAAGAGATAAAGAACAGTGTTTTTCTTTAGTTTTTGGTAAAAACACATTCCTGTGTAGGGCGCCAACTAGTATCTGACTCAGAATCCATTCCTGATCCTCTGAGCCACTGCGGTAATCTCTTGGGCAATTGCTCTCTGCAACTCTATGGCCTTCGGCGAGTGAATGCCTCTACCCACAAATGGGGCAATATCCTCTCTCTCTCTCTCTCTCTCTCTCTCTCTCTCTCTCTCTCTCTCTCTCTCTCTCTCTCTCTCTCTTTTGCTTTAGCACCTGAATATTTGGATGCTTTATTATCAGTTGCCTTTCGTTTTTGATAGTTTAATTGATTCCTCATTTTTTTTATTCTAAAAATTGAAATGATAATAAAACAGTCATCTGCTACAGCGGGTATCCATAATATTTTATGCAGCTAGAGACACCGGGATATTTGCTGGGACACAAATGATTGACAGCTCTTTGCATCATTCTGCTATTTATATTGATTTTAAAATGCGTGACTAAAATAGTACAGAGAACAGTGCAATACAGGTGAGAGAGAGAGAGAGAGAGAGAGAGAGAGAGAGAGAGAGAGAGAGAGAGAGAGAGAGAGAGAGAAATTCTAAATAAAAAAGGAAGATAGATTTACCTCGTTGGGATGTTAATATATAAACGAAATAAAATTCAGCTTATGTATATACTATATTATATATATATATATATATATATATATATATATATATATATATATATATATATATATATATATTTATTTATACATGCATACATACATACATACATACATACATGTGTGTGTTTGTGTATGATTTCTTGTTAATTTATTCCCTTAGGAAGGTATAATCATTTAATGAGTATTGCCATTTGATTTTAGTAAGCACCTTACTACAGAAACTAGAGACTTATATTTACTTTCACTTTCATTCATACTGTATTTCCCATATCCGTTTTATAACACCTCATTTTTCACTCATAAGTCAATTATTCCTTTCTTACATTTAACTGGCCGGGGAATAAATTAAGTCGTTGAATAACTGGGCAGGTGGAGGAACCTTCGTATAATCAACAATAATCCAGTCGAGATTCGCTCTTTGTGCAGAATCTCTAATGAATAGAACCCTAACAATCAAAACTTTCTCTCAAAGGAAAAATCCCTTTGGGGCACGTCTTCAAGATCTCGGCTCATTCCTTTCAAGAATTTTTACGCCTTTTCCTTCAAATGAATAAGCTAAATGACGAGGTGGTGGTGAATAAGAGAGATGTATGCGTAAGATGCTCAACAGGAGTTAAGAAAGGGTAAGAGGAAAAGCATAAAGGAAATACAAAAAGAAGCGAGAGTAAAAGGAATAACGGAGAGATATCAGAATGAGCAGGATGAGTTTAAGATGAGAAATTGCAAATAATGGAAATAAGAGCAGAGAAAATAAGAGATAGGAACGGATGATCAGTACACAATAATAAGTGCATTCTGGCGTACTATACAGAGAAATGTAAGGAAGTGGAAGAGAAGGAAGAATAAGGAAAACAATAAGCACTCAGTCGACGTTATTGATAGTGACAATTAATCACTTGGGAATAATGGGAAAGCTGGGCCTAATATTTGACTTAACGCTCTCCATCACAACTGCGGAAATGGCTGTCGTAACCGAGGAAACTATAACATCCGCCTCATAATGTGTGGACCTCAAGCCTTATTGCTGGTGTTCGTGGGACAAGTTTGTAGAGTATAATGGGTAAATGAAATGCAGTCACACTTAATAGCCATTGTCAGCAACGCCTTGGCGTTAAATCTTTCATAAGGTACGTGGGAAGCTGAGCTCTCCTTTGGAATTATTTAGCTGATGATATTGGACGAATGTAAAACAGCGCTGGACTAGTGCGGAAAATGTCTCATGATGGTTTTATAATAACGCGGATGATAGTGGATATCTAAACGACCATTTTACTATTATGTCATAATTAAATAACTTTAAGTTACGTATACCTTAGTTTTACCAGACCACTGAGCTGATTAACAGCTCTCCTAGGGCTGGCCTGAAGGATTAGACTTATTTTACGTGGCTAAGAACCAATTGGTTACTGAGCAACGAGACCTACAGCTTATTGTGGAATTCGAACCACATTATAGCGAGAAATGAATTTCTATCACCAGAAATAAATTCCTCTAACTCTTCATCAGCCGGCCGCGGGAATTGAACTCCGACCCATCGAGTGACAGTCTGAAGCTCAACCGACTCGGCCAACAAAGGGATAATACATAACATGGTTGAATGACTTGTATTTTCGTCAGTTGTTATTACTGAAATTAGTTTTTAACTAATGAACCGTTCACTTTATGCTTTGTGCCTTTCAAATAATTTGACCGGTAAAATGAAAAGAAATGAAATTGGTTCCTTCCCCAATGAAGATATTATGTATGAATATCGCAAGACTGTGTCCCTTGGAGAGAGAAATAATAAGAGAAATTTAAAATCAAAGCTCTAAAATAATGTTATTCAGGCGTTAATTATATTTGTTTAAAGTGACTTTAAACATTGATTACTGTTAATATTGTTATCATCATCATCATCATCGATATTATTATTATTATTATTATTATTATTATTATTATTATTATTATTATTATTATTATTATTATTAATTCCGGCAACGCATTTCATGCTTGCTCATTATTTTATTATTATTTTTAATTCCGGCAACGTATTTCATGCTTGTTCATACGTTTATTGATGATTAAGCTGTTTCGGTACTATTATTAATAATATTACTTACTCTTTGAATAGTGTAATCTCCAAAATACATCGTTGCTACGAAGTGCCTTATGATTTTCCCTGTTACCTGTGTTCTCTCCCTATTTGAGCTGCCTCAAGACAGGTAATTCTGGGTCTTCGAGGAGAGTAAGCGGAAAAAGGTTAAGTGATTTAAGGAGACGCACCATCCATAAGTAAAATGATCAATTCCAATAACCAAATTCAACCTCTGCTTAAGATCACGAGGTCGGGGGGCACCTGGGCACGTGCCTCCCCCCATGAAAAATAATGACTAAATTATAATATTGAAGATTTAGATAATGTTAACATGAATGACAATTATTATAAAAATGGGAAAAATAATAAAATCTTTTATAGAAATAAAATTTTGAGGAAAAAAATATTAAAAATAATTTTATTGATGATAATTATGGGTTCGGTATTTCCTGAGAACAAGCGATTGCTGTCCATTTCATAATTTCTACTTAAATACTGGATGATATGCTGAAGAATGTATATTATACTATTATATATATGTATATGTATATATTTATATATATGTATGTATGTATAATATGATAATTGGTAATAATGAAAATTGCCCCCATGAAATTTTCTGGATCCGCTAGTGCTTAAGGTTGTAATCAGATAGTCTCTCCGTTTTTCGTTTGTTCTTTAATTTACATTTCCTCTTAAGATGTACCTTTTGTTACTAGAAATCTCCAGCGTATAGAAAGGGCATTTAAAACTCTTCATTGCCATTGATATCCTTCCGTCACAAGACCAAGGAGTTAATAAATCAAAATTTAAGAGCACCAGAAAAAATTAAGAAGTTTTTGCTGAACACTCACCCTCTTTACGTCTTTCAGAGAGAGAGAGAGAGAGAGAGAGAGAGAGAGAGAGAGAGAGAGAGAGAGAGAGAGAGAGAGGAGTATGTTATTGATTAAGATCGATAACCAATGAATTACCTGTGCAGGGGCTGACATGTTTACAACCATGAAGTAATTGCCTGATAATATGACCACGTTTTTTTCTATGGATGTATTCGCCTCTGTCAGCGCATTGCAGATATCAGAATGTCCAACTGCCGGAGACTCACGCAGATATATATATGTGTGTGTGTGCATGTATGTATGTACGTATGTATGTATATATAAACCACGTACACATGAGTATTTGGTAGAATCCACTAACAGGTTTTCGGAGCAAACAAATCAAGATCTTTTTCATCGCAAGAAATCTCGATGTCAAGCGCCAAAGAAATCCCGAGCCGCGGTTGCATTGAATATTGGATGTGAGCCTTTTTATTCCTCCCTTCCGATCAGGGATCCCTCAAGAGGGTACGTATTGACCAGAGTGCCTCTTGAGGTACAAGCCGCAGGGGAATGATGATAGACCTGAAACTTATTGAGGCTTTTAGTTTTCTGAAAAGAAAATTATTATGCTGGCTTTGTCTGTCCGTCCGCACTTTTTCTGTCCGCCCTCAGTTCTTAAAAACTACTGAGGCTAGAGGGCTGCAAATATGTATGTTGATCATCCACCCTCCAATCATTAAACATACCATATTGCAGCCCTCTAGCCTCAGTAGTTTTTATTTTATTTAAGGTTAAAACCTGCCATAATCGTGCATCTCTCAGCGATATAGGACAGGCCACCGCCGTGCCGTGGTGAAAGTTTCATGGTCCGCGGCTCATACAACATTATACCGAGACCACCGAAAGGTAGATCCATTTTCGGTGGCTTTGATTATACACTGTACAGAAAACTCGATCGCGCCGAAGAAACTCCGGCGCAATTTTTACTTGTTTCTCCTCGAGTTGGATTTGTATTACTTTCGGATCATTTTAATTTTTGCTTCCCCTGAAAGAACATTATCCAATCAATTGTGGCACTTATTAGCGTCTTAGCGTAGATCACTCGAGCAACTGCATTTATGCAAGTGTAGTTACAGGATTTAATATTCCTAATTTTAGTTTTGCATATTATTCTTAAAAACTTAACAATGAACTCATTCTCTTCTTAAAAAGGAAGATTACCCGTCGATTTAACGGTGGCATAAAGCTTTTTATCTTTTATTTATGCGAATAAAAATGTTTTCGTTCAAATATAACCTAAAACCGTAGGGAAACCAGAGTAGCAAGTAAAACCTTCAAATGTTTTTGGGGAAAGGAAGACTGTCCATAAAACTAGAAAGGAAAAAGATATGATTTATGGACAGGTGCGAACAGGGGCAGGGCGATGGGATGGTTTTACTGGACTGCTGTGAACATTGTGTGATCCACTCTTCGTATCGATGAACTCTTTCTTGTCATTACAATCCGGTGCTGATATCTGTAGGGGCAGATTGGTGAGTGATCTGCCTAACAATTTCTCTCTCTCTCTCTCTCTCTCTCTCTCTCTCTCTCTCTCTCTCTCTCTCTCTCTCTCTATATATATATATATATATATATATATATATATATATATATATATATATATATATATAATATATATATATATATATATATATATATATATGTGTGCATGTATGTATGTGTATGCGCGTTTGGAATTGCATATATTGCCTTATCGTGAATCCCAAGTTGGCACAGATGAATATAGACAGTAATGAGGATATCACAAACAAAGAGAGCAAGTGGAGCAAAAATAAATTCTCATGGTCTCAGAAGAATTAACATCTAATATTCACTACGTACGGAGATTGCGAAGTTTCATAATCTTCTGAAAATATCTGCCATATTGCGTAAAATTTATAGTTTAGCGGGCTTAACTTTAATCCTCATTTTGTCTATTTCGGATACTGGAAGTTACCCCCTGTTCTTCTTATTATTCTCTGCGTCTGGCAGCGATATAGGACAGGCCACCACCGTGCCGTGGTGAAAGTTTCATGGTCCGCGGCTCATACAACATTAGCTGCTTCCCCCAAAATGTTCAGCACTAGTTGATACATGAGGCCGGAGCTGCTCAGTGCTGTGTTGCTGTGACGATTTGCTGTGACGCCTTTCAGTTCCATTCTAAATATTTCATCACAATACTTCAGCGAAATATATATTATAGTTTCATTGACCGACATATGACTACATACAGTGATACAGTGTGTGTGTGTGCGTGTGTGAGTGTGTGTGTATACTTGTGTATGTGTGTGCGGATGCGGCGTAGAAGAGCAAAAATGTATGAAAGGGGATTTGTTTAATTAGGGAAAGACGGATGATTAAACACTGAGCATACACTGGTGAAAAGCAAGGTGTGCGCTCATCTACATGGTGGAGAACTGGGTAGCGTTAGCGATTGTTCTGTCACAGAG
>NC_089776.1:28988030-29098030 GCF_040412425.1 Macrobrachium rosenbergii | reverse complement strand
GAGGAATTAATAGAATAAGATAACTTTTGTATGCGATTTTTTTTTTTCGTGGCATTTTTCTAATTTTCTGTTCGAGACGAATATTACTTCTGTAATATTCTTATTAACTTTTCCGTCTCACTGCAAGCCTTTTTCCCCTTGATGTTTCAGATCCTCAATGTATCTAGCGATTCTTCAAAAAAGTGTATCAGTAATTCACTGGTGTTTGTTGGGTAAATATCTCGGCGCCAGAAGGTTGTTTCGCCATAAGAGTGCTGTCGAGATTCGATAGTGCTCCGTATGATAATTCCAGTGCAAACAATTTATCAGTATTTATACAGTTCTGCTTTGGACATTTCTTTTAATAACGGCTTTCGCCAGGCATGATAAAGACGTCGAAAAATCGAAACTAAACTCATTACCGTTGATTATTGTTCATTCAGAAATTCCGCTCCTCAGTAGCCTTAATAACTTCAATTTATAACGAACTTACTTATTGATCATCCTCTCTCTCTCTCTCTCTCTCTCTCTCTCTCTCTCTCTCTCTCTCTCTCTCTCTCTCTCTCTCTGTGGTACATTTCCCCTATATTTTCCCAACTTTATTCAATTAACCCGAAGTTTGTTCAACCTAACTTTTTCAGCGTTCCTTCTAATCCTTTCCTTTTAACGAGAGGACCTGTAATGGACAAAGGAGAATAAATTTTTCTCTGTTATCTATTTTTTTATAATCTTGGGAAACAGCTGTTGCGGTATTAGGTGTGGATCCTTAGAAGTGCTTTTTAATTGAAGGGATAATTAATTCTAAGGATGCATAGCTTGGATACCTTTATAAAAGCTCACTGAAAAAATAACCACATAATAGATTTATGCTTTTGGATGTAATTGTAGCTTTTTAAGGAGAAATGTCTCTCTCTCTCTCTCTCTCTCTCTCTCTCTCTCTCTCTCTCTCTCTCTCTCTCTCTCTCTCTCTCATATGAGTCTTTCAAAATGATATTAAAGTCATTATGAATTTGATCAATGAACAATTTTACTTGTGTGTTTCTGCCTTAATCATACGGAGAAGAAACCTAAATCTCCGAAGATTTTTATTCAATCAAGAGAACGACGCAGTAACCTAATATATAGTTTTATTTAAAGCATTTATTTTCAAATACAATTTCGACAGCTTTTTTATTTTTTTCATGTTGCTCGCATTTAATGTTATTTTGACCGAAAACTCAGGTGCTCTAGAACGAGATTAAAGCTCTCTTAGTTGTTGATCACATTACAACTGTTCAGGTAACTAGATGAAAACTTTGAGGATGAAATTGTCGACTAATTGTTCCGCGAGCGAACTTTTCCGTAATTAGTTAGTTCTGCCTGACTTCGTGTACCACAACGACATCTTATCATGATTACTTTTCTGAGAAGCATTTGCAGACTATATGACATTTTCTGGGTGCGCCTGCGCTGTCGGTCCGTCCTCATATCATGACTTTTGGCTCTCTCCATCTCTCGCGAATTTGTTTTCCTTCTCCGATTTCATTTACTCATCTCTCCCCCTTTTCATCGTGTATCTCTGTGTCCATGCAGTTATCAACAGTCTAATGGCCTGTCCACACTAGCGGGCATGCCCGTCGGGCACTTCAGCCGTTTATATTTCCTCTCGCTTCTGAAGCATCGTTACCAGTCAATCGCATCGTTCTGGCCCCGCACTCGGTCAGTCAGCATAGTGGAACGGGTTATGGGAACAGTGTTTGCCCGCCGATCAGGCCTGCTCGTCTGGACAGTCCTTTACACCCCAGATTCCTCTTACGAAAGTTGAATGACATTATATTATTGGCTAATACATTCACTGTTTATTGTTAACAACTGTAGAATACTATAACAACCTCCCATCTGCTGTTCATCCATTAACAAGCATGCCAGCGAACTTACTATATCAATATAATCATTAAAATATTCCATTCTGCCCGGCCACGACGGTGTCTATTTGCTTTTTCCCTTATGCTGACTTAATCTACTTTTACGATCCAAATGTTTGCGTAATCGTTTGTATAAGAATGATGAATTCATACGTTAGACGTTTGTTTATGGGAGAACATTCACCAACCACTTTATTTGATTAGGTGACTATATTCTATGGAAATTATATTGCTATGCTATATCATTAATCATCATTATAGTTCGTACTCGAGATACGTTGTGGACTAATTGATCTGAAGTACTTTGATTCACTTTACACTCGCTGTAATTTTTCATTGCTCTGAAACTTTTACGTTTTTTGTGTTCGTGTGGTTTCATGGAGAGTTTTACATTTTCCTAAATAATTCACTTGAGTATGGCCGATGAATTCATTTGTTCTGGATGATATATATATATATATATATATATATATATATATATATATATATATATATATATATATATATATATATATATATATATATATATATATATATATATATATATATATTTTTATTTTTTTTTTTTTTTTTTTTTTTTTTTTTTTTTGGTCGTGCTGTTGAGGAAAGTATTGACTACTGCCGAAGTAACCCATTGCAGGAAAAAGAATGAATAGCAGAATATTTTCTTCTGCAACATTCAACAAGCAATACAATTCTCGTGTGGACTTCTTTCACATCAAGACTTAAAAATCAACTCGAATATACAACGTATACTTAAGCGAACGTTTTTCCTGTGAATTTAAGCTGAAACGATTATTTGCATTACCAATAACAACAAAATATGCTCACTCAAGCTGATTATCAATGCAGAACTTTTATTTGTAAAGAAAAATCTTAATGCGTTTTCTTTCATTCATTTGCAATGTTTGCATTTGTAATGACAACAGAATCAGTTGCTTTCTTTTTTAAGCTTTAGTTTAGTTTTCTGGAATTACAATATTACGGCGAATTTAGTTGACATTTATTTGATTTTCTAACTATGCAAGTTTTAAAACAAAAGATATTTGGAAGTTGGTACTGAAATATCCTACCAAATAAGCTTTCAATTAATTATTGTTCAGCCTTTTTTGTGAATGCTTAGATGGAAAATAAACAGAAATATATATAACTGATAAAGCACTTTTGCTGCGAATATGATTTACCATATAGCTGAGCGACATTACAACGCAGCCTCATCTGTAGTGGACCAAACTGGCATCATCTATCTATGTGTCAGGCTCGTCTCCTATTCCACCACTGCTAACAGATGATGGTGGATTGGTTGCTGGCCTTAAGGAAAATGCTGCCCTCTCCATGTTTGTCATCCTGAAACAATCCTTACAAAATTTGCATTTCGCTCTACGGATGTTAAGAAAATTCTTGATAATCCTGGTAGCTGGGGTGGAGAAGATCCTGGCGGTTTCGTCCTTTCCTTTTTTTAAAAAGGTTTCAAGTGTGTTGTCTCCCAAGATTATCAGATTCTCTGAATTTCTATGTCGACGCTTTTTAATGGATCACTGTTGCCCTTAGAATACTCCGTTGTAATTTGGATTGTTATGAGAGTTCAGGTATCTGGCTGAGGTGAGGTAAATATTTGAATTCTGTGATTAGTTGTGTAATTACCAGGTACTTGTAATACTTTGTGACAAATAAATATATATATATATATATATATATATATATATATATATATATATATATATATAAAGTTAAGTATATCTTAGTTTAACTAGACCACTGAGCTGATTAACAGCTCTCCTAGGGCTGGATGTACATATATATATATATATATATATATATATATATATATATATATATATATATATATATATATATATATATATATATATATATATAATATATATATATATATATTGTCATATATTACAAGTATATATATATATATATATATATATATATATATATATATATATATATATATATAATGGGTAGGGGACTGTCAGCAGGACACCAGCGCGAAGGTGGACCAGGAAAACGTACTAAGTTTAGCATAATTCTTTATTTCCAAAGTCGCGTAATTACTCTAAAAATTGCTCTAAAAATCAATGAAATCCATGAAATACAGCGCAGGTAAAAATCCAGACAAAAACTGATAAAAAACAAAACAGGAACAAAAAAGTGAGGGAGGTTTTTTCAAGAAATAAATATATTTTGATTTCTAGTGAAAGGAAAAAAATAACGATGAAAAAGAGGGAGGGGAGAAGAGAAGTTTGCAACAGAAATAGCACGGTCCACCGGAAATTTTTCCCGAGACGCAACCGAGTACCGGGATCTTTCCCTGAAAAAAGTGGGACGCCATATCTTAAAAACTAACCACAGAATTTTCTTGAAAATAATCACATTATGTTTCCCAGAAAATTCTTTCTAACCTAATCTAACCTAACCTAACGTATGGGCATGGGTAAAAAAACGGGGCTGGCGCAATACTAGTATACATCTCGGGAATTGGTACCAGGACCTTTCCCTGGAAATAGCGGGACGCCATATCTTAAAAACTAACCACAGAATTATCCTGAAAATAATCCCATTATGTTTCCCAAATCCAAATTACGGCAAACAGACAAATGTAACCTTACCTAACCTAACGTAGGGGCATAGCAAAAAAAACCTGGGCAGGTGCAATACCAGCATGCATCTCAGAAATATGCGCCCCCGAGGAGATCCTTGTGGCTCAGAGAACAAAACGTGGCTCTTCAGCAGGATACTTTCTCATGAGGTTTTGATCACAAACATGAGAGTAACCGAAGAAAATACGGACGATCTGAATGTATGTTAACTTTACATTTCATTGCTAACTAATTTATGTTGTTGCTGGTGCAACTACGTTTAATATTAACAAAAGTAGTTATTGTGAAATGAAGTATTTATTCTTGTGCAAAATTTCTAAAGTTATCTCACAGGGTTACGATAAGACAAAACACACAAACTAGTAATAAAACACAGATTTTTAAAAATTTTTTTCATTGGATGAGAGAAAATATGTGCTCATGTGTATTTGAATTTTGTATACCGTAACATCTAAGTACCTCTGATTCACAGCAACTCTACAGAATCACGACGAAATCGGTAGAATTAAAAGGAATATCTGCGAGAAAACTGACGAATATATTCGAGTCAGGCAAACAACAGCGCTGATGATTCAAAGGGAGCCATGGAGAAATAGTCTGCGGCGATAGATGCCACCAAATCTGATATAATATACAATTATTTTAGCTGGTCCGCCTGGCCAAAGTCAGGCCTTCTCTCTCCCGCGCATTGATTAATACTCTTCCGGGCTGCAAATTCCTGAGATGTATGCTAGTATTGCACCAGCCCCAGTTTTTTTTTTTTTTTTTTTTGTCATGCCCCTAGGTTAGGTTGGTTAGGTTAGATTAATTAGTACCTTGACATTAATTTGGGCATGGGAAACATATTGAGACTATTTTCAAGAAAATTCTCCGGTTAGTTTTCAAGATTTGGCGTCCAGCTTTTTCCAGGGAAGGGTCCCGGTACTCGGTTACAACTCGGGGAAATGCTCCAGGGCTACGCTAAGTCAAGGCCCCGTGCTTGCATAAGCAGGCCTTAAGCTAAACTAACCAACCAGTCAAAATCAAAGATAGGATATAACGTCTTCTCTTACTAAGTTTTTGTTAGGATGAAGTTAGTATTCCATAAAATTCATGGCCCAGTGTTGCGATCACCACAGTCATCCTACTTCTAGGTACATACATCAGAGCCTAGGTATACAGAAGAACAATGAGTTTTTTAAGGAAGCAAATAAATCCACTGGAACTTTCCAGTCAATTGATACTGAGTCCTGTACATGGTAGGAGAGATAATATGGGCTGCACAAAGACCCATTATATATATATATATATATATATATATATATATATATATATATATATATATATATATATATATATATATATATATATATACACACATATATATATATATATATATATATATATATATATATATATATATATATATATGTGTGTGTGTGTGTGTGTATACATATATATATATATATGTAGAAATAATCAACACAATCACATGTGGAACAGAATAAATTTCTGACTCACATCAGGATCGAACACAAGTCTTTCAATTGAAAGGCAAGGCGCTGCCCATTAGGCCGCCGTTGCCTTTCAATTGAAAGACCTGTTCTGATGTCAATTACAGATATTATATGTATTTAGCCAAGGCCACAGGAAAAAAATAAAAGAAGGAGTACCAAGCGCTTTCGTGTTCTTTAAACACAATTTTCGAGGTACCTCGAAAATGTGTTGGAAGCGCTTGGTACTTCTTATATTTTTCCTTTGGCCTTATATATTGTCACGCGCTATTTAGTGACATGTAAGCATATATATATATATATATATATATATATATATATATATATATATATATATATATATATATATATATATATATATATATATATATATATATATATATATATATATATATATATATATATATATATATATATATATATATATATATATATATAGGCTAGTGGGTCTTGTTGTTTGTTGTGCAATCTATATTATTCTCTCCTACCATACAATAGACAAGTTTTCATGGGTGGCAGAGATAAAAGAAGAGTCTCGCATTACTTATTGGCAAAATGGCATTTTATCAAAATCATCACTTCATGTATATTGCTTACTCTTGATAAAAATAAATTCCATTTCTAGTCCATCCATCTCTGATGAAAAAAAAAAACGCAAAGAGACGCTTTAAAAATTTCTAATTGTGAAAAGCACTTTTCAAAATAACAAGTGGAAGTCGTTGGCAAAAAAAAAAGCCTAATTCCTGTTAAGCTTAATGGACCTGCTTCCGCTGGTAATCGCAAATTAGGAATAGCTGCAGTAGTTTCCAGTTCCCAAAAGAAATACCTTTTTTTTAATTACGCTCTGTTACGATTAAAATTATAAGGAAAACTAAATGGAATTCTGTCGTGACAAGAAAAATTGATGTAAAAGACAATTTCTCTCAAAGAGCTGCCTGAGAAATCAAATATACATTATTTTAATATCTGCAGTCAGTATTTTTTACTTCAGTGACCAATGAATGCTCTTGTTTATAAGTGTATAGCATTTCCATATCCATCTGAGAAATCGATTATCTAAAGACTTGTCAACTCTAAACTACCGGGGTTTTGTAACATAAGAAATGTGTGCCAACATTGTTATCTTTAAACAAAAATAGCTAAACAAATACAAAGTTATTTTAAACTACCCAGTTGAAAATGGTTTGGAAGCACTTGTAGAATACTTTGCCTCCTGACTAGGAATCACAACTACGGGAAACTTTTCATTTTGAAGTTTACAATAATGTTTCAGCAGATACGATGAGCAGACCCAAATCCTAATCGCCTGTGATTGGAGGAAGATCGGTAACGCCTGTAACTGCATTCAGTGTTTTAATGTCTGTGTCCCGTTTGGATTTATCTGTAGGTTATTGTCAGCTGCTGGAATCTAAGTTCATCAGGTAGTCTATTATTTAGCTATTATCATTTCCTTTTTTTTTTTTTTTGCGGTTTCTCTGAACTCCCAACATATGATATCTGCAGGAGTTGGGCCGTATTCAGTGACTTTGGCTTTTAGTTTTCCGTGAAAGAAAACTATAGCGCCGGCTTTGTCTGTCCGTCCACACTTGATTCTGTCCGCACTTTTTCTGTCCGCCCTCCGATCTTAAAAACTACTGAAGCTAGAGGGCTGCAAATTGGTATGTTGATCATCCACCCTCAGAATAATTTATATTGTTTAGCGACATTCAACTATTCCCGTGAATTAACTAGGAATTAGGGAAGGTTAAACAAGTAATTTACAGCATTTAGGCAGCCTTGTGTCTCGATCCCATTGTTCGGAAGAGGAAAAGCCGCTTGCCAGCCCTGACTGCGTAGGGTAATAACCGTTGTGTAAAAAAACATTACTGATACTGAAGCGAAGAGAAAATTGACTGCGTCCGAAGTTTGGCGATTGGTCAAGTAAATATCTTAGCTAACTGCATATTCTTTGCATCGAGTTTCCTCTCGCCTGGCGACCTTATTCAGTTTAATAATCATCTGTCTTTGATGTTAATTTGTAGCTTCAGTTGACAGGTTACGTGAGTCCTTGGCACTCAGGGCCTTATAAATTACGTTAGTCATCAGTAATAAACTCATCAGCCAATATATATATATATATATAATATAATATATATATATATATATATATATATAATATATATATATATATATATATATATATATATATATATATATATATATATATATATATATATATATATATATATATGAGAAAAAAGCTCAGACATGGTTTTCGTGAGAGCTAAAATCAGGGCTTTTACTCCTTGTTGAAAACTCACACGCCAAATCTTTCATCGTTAGAAAATAATAAATGTCATGAATATATTTTCTGTGGGAGAAGCAATATTGTTCCCCGAAGGGCGGATTAGCATAATTCTTTCATTCAAGAAAGTCAGGTGTTCCTAAGATTCGCTATTTCTTCCTCCATCCTGACTTTTCGTTTCATAGTTAAACCTATAATTTACGTGATTTGACTCTTATGTAGATTTGGGAAATAAAAGCATTATAATATGAATAACAAACACACACACAAATATATATATATATATGTGTGTGTGTGTAATCATTTATATATATATATATATATATATATATATATATATATATATATATATATATATATATATATATATATATATATATATATATATATATATAAATACGCCTGTCAAAATCACTTATTATATATGTATTTTAAACCGTTTGTTACGACGTCGTAACTCCCCAACTTCCGTAAACTTTTTGGGGGTACTCTTGTCACGATTAACCTACGTATTGTCCTTGAGTGTCATGAATGGAGAAACTTCATTCTCAGCAGGATTCCAGAGACGGCGAAACAGTACTGTTTTGCAACGAACACGAAAGTTTTGTAGCTCAGTTAGCTAGCAAATTCTCGACCGCAGGATTGAATCCTACTGTGGAATGTACAAATCTCTACATTTTTTCTTGTTTTTAATCTTTATCCCTTAAAGAAATTCAAAGGGCAACCTGCAAGTTTTATCCAGATGATAGTTTTTGCATCCACAAAGGTTAGAAAGTCGAGAAACTCAGCAGGAACTGTGAAAAATGAGAAGGGAAAGCTAAAAATATCTCGTAAAACTTACAATATGTTCACCATCAAGAGTATGGTAAATTAGTGTCATTTCAATCTTTACTCATGTTAAATATCATTAGGACAGCAATGACCAATAGAATTTTATGACATGAATGCATTAAATTTAAAGCTAGTACCTGCACAACTTTATTAATTTATTTTACTAATTAATTAATGACAATAAATTTCCCCTTCAGAACTCAAATAGACGACGTCCCTGAGTTACTGGAATTGTCTCACTTTTAGGTTGATTTGCCTAAACGGTTCCTCCCTTTTCATTGTAAAGAAGAGGAATTGTCTGGGTTATCAAACAATCTGTTCCATGACTCCGGTCAAGATTTTTTTGTTCAGCTTTTTAGTGAAAGGATTAAACTTATATTATTTACAATTACAATATTTACTCTATGGTTACAGTATATATTAACACAGTATACACAGGCATTTCTGTACATAAGCATAATCCCTTGGGAATGCAACAAAACTCTGGATGAAGCTTCATCCAGAGTTTTGTTGCATTCCCGTGATTTTCTAATCTAAAGCAAGATGTGCAAATTGTCAGTTTAGAGGGATTATGCTTATGTACAGAAATGCCTATGTATACTGTGTTGATGTATACTGTAACCATATTTGTAAATATTGTAATTGTAAATAATGTAAGTTTAATCCTTTCAATAAAAAGTATAAAAAAATTCTTGACTGGCGTCACGGAATGGATTAATTGTTTCTACAACCCAAACAATTCTTCTTCTTTGCCTTTTTTTTAAGGGATAAGGACGAATTAAAAACAAGGAGAGAAAACAAGGACAGTGAAAAACAGAGAGAAAGGACGCCACATTCATATTGAAATAGACTTTCTGTAGGGATATTCGGATAAACAAATGACGAAACGTCGAAATATATTTGAACGTTAACGAAAGACCAACGATATCGTCGAAGCATCGAGCTTCAATTGGGAAATTCTAATAACAATGTATCCCTGTGCTTTTAAAACATTCCCTTTCATATAATCGTTTTCAGTAATGGGATTAGTGGATTTCATTTGTTTTCAAATTTATAATATATATTAATATTTCATCACTTTTACAACGGGGAGCTTTAAAGTGTAATTATATGACGTTTTACAGTATCCAGTAATAATATCTGAGCACGAGAGAAATACGCTAATACATCGGTGAAGGGAAGAAATGAAACTGTTATTAATTATGTAACATTGCAGTGGAAAGTATGATGAAACAGAACACGGATAAAGACTAAGGGGCGTAAACGCGCTCTTTTTTTTTGGGGAATTCCATCCTGTGCTGTTCCGCAGATGGAAGCGGACATCAGATCTGACGGAAACATTGTTTATTGATCTTGTCCTGAAACGTGGAAGGGAAACTCCTGTTATCAACACGCATTTAATGGACATGAGGACGCAAACAGTACGGGAAATATTGACTAATAAATTAAATAAACGATTTCAGTAACAACTCCAATAGATTATCTCGGTATTGCACTGGCTATTTCGGGTTGAAATTTAGATAAATTTTATATCAGATTTTAGTGATTTTGTTCTTTAACCTCAAAAAAAAAAACTGAATTTAAAAATTTACAAATATTTCTGTTATGTGCCCACTGCATACAATATTCAGTAAAAAAAAAAAAGTATATCTCAGCGAAAAATTGACTATTTTCCTGATACTGGTTCATCTTTCAAATAAATTTAGAGTTTTCTTTTCAAGGTACAGAATATTGATTTTCAAAAATCGCATTTTATTCCTTCTAGAACATTTATCTCTGAAACCCTTTTAAACTGCAATTCTTTTCGCGTGAGATAGTCAGACATCACCTCAGTTATCCGAACTAAAGTATGGTAGATTTTCGATGTGATTGTATCTTTCTTCTAATTATATTCAACCAAAAAATATGAAACCTTTAATAATCCTTCTATAACCATTTAGTACTGATATACCGAGTCTATTTCTCCTGCTTCTTCCTCTCTCTCTCTCTCTCTCTCTCTCTCTCTCTCTGGGGTCGGGGAGAGAGAGAGAAGAGGGGCCAGTTTTGGGGGGAATAGAACAAGAGGGAAGTATGTTCTTGCATCAGTCGGTAACAACATGTCCAGACCATCTTACAACTCTCTCACTCTGTGATGTGACATTCTCTCGGTGAGACGTAATCATTCATGGTCTGGATAATCTACCCGATAATACGCGTCTTACATACAATTAGCGAATGAAATATAGCTAAAGTGTTCGTGAACTATCGGTGATTAGCTTAATATCAGATTAGAGTGATAAAACCGTCTAATAAGTTGTGTACGAGTGAATTAATAAATTCTGAAAATCATGGAGGAGTCAACCAATAGTGGCAAAAAGGTGGAGAAATCTTGCATGCATAGGAGATATTCAATATGATGAATTGGCAGGAAGGGAACTTGGTCTGCTGATCGTGGAGATAAATTGCAACATTGACCAAAAGATGTAAAATCATTCACAGACATATTGAAAAGGATACGATCCTTCAAATTGGAGCAAATCTGCTGAAAATATAATGAAAATAATAGAAGGGATACCAATGAAAGTTCAGGTTATCAAAAGACTTATAAAGAAAATCTACAAAAATCAACACATTCCATCAAAGAAAATAAGTACGGTGGAATTAGTGAATATATTGATTGATGCAATAGGCAAACGGATGCCTAAAGCATGTAAACTATGTAGAGTGTGGTATAGCATTGTAAATCCACAAAACCTGATTAGGAAATGCTATGCTTGCCACGTACCGACACACCCTTCATGTGCTGAAGTTGAGCAAAATAGAAATAAGGACACAAAAATATTTTGCTCAACATGTCTAGTATGGATAGACAAGGTCATTAAATCAAGACTTAATGTACAGATTGTGGAGGATGAAGAAGATGAAGAGGATGAAGAAGAGGAAGAAGAGGAAAATAGAAAAGAAGAAAATAAGACTGAAGAGAGGGAAAGATTAATGAAAACAAAGAACAGGATAATAGTATGGATGCAGAGAAACTCATAGATTCTACATATGAGGCAATACAGCAACATACTTATGAAGAAATAAATTATGACATGATAAATCAAAATAAAATCCCAAAGAGGTTGTACCCGGATCTCCATACTGATGGGAAAGAACAAGAAAAAAAAAAAAAAAAGAAAGACACAGTATGCACCCTTTTGAAAAGAGGAATTGCAGGTTTGGTGAAAGGTGTTATTACAAACATCCCAAGATATGTCACAATTATGAGATATATGGCAAATGTGCATATCTAGATGGCTATGAAGAGGAATGCAGCGATCTACATCCAAAAATATGTAGAAAATGGAAAGAAGGAAATGGATGTAGGTTTAATAAGAAATGTAGGTACATGCATCCTGTAGCCATGAAAAACCAAAATCAAAATCAAATACATATAAAAAATCAAGGTAAAAATGAAACAAATAAAGAAAAGAACAAAGATCATGTGATGAAGGCAAAAAAACAAGCCAACAACACATTATGAAATGTCAGCACCACGATATGAGCCATCAGCACCTAGATATAGCACAAGGAACAAGCAATGTATCTATGATGCTAAGGGATGGTGCAGATATGGAGATAAGTGCAGGTTTATGCACAAAGTGAATAAATATGAAGCTGGAAGAACAAGTATAATGGAAAAGTTGGATTTTTAATGTACGAATTTCTGGAAATGAAAAAGATCAACATATCAGAACAGGAAAGAGACATGGGAAAATCCTTATTATTACCCATATTAGATTATGGAGATAATACGCAAACCATCATAGTGATGAACGCGCAGGGTTTAGTTTCGAGTAACTCAAAAGAAAGATAGAGTTCTTAGAAGAACTAACCCAAAATGAAAAAATAGAAATATTGAATATAAGCGAAACCTGGTATTCCCAAGAGACTGGTAATGATGACCAGATAAAGGGGTTTCCAAACTTATAGATCAGATAGAAAAAATAGAAATCAAGGGGGAACCACGATATATGGGAGAGATGCCAATCAAGGAAAAATCTGTGAGAAATATAGTAACACAGAATGTGAATTAATAGCGGTAGAATTTGAATATGAAAAATTAGTGAACATTGTAATATATAGACCCCTAATACTAAAGAGTTTGACATAATAATTGAAAAATTGGATGAAATATGTAGAAATCACAAGGATTGGACTATACTCCTAACCGGAGACTTTAACTTTCCTTTTGTAGAATGGAAAGAACGAATAGGAGACTGTGGTTGTATTTATACATATAAAAAGAGACAATAGTAGTGCAGAAGATAAGAGGCAATTTGAAAAGCTATTAGATATGCTACTAGAACATAACATTCAGCAAATAAATCACCTACCAACAAGAAAGGATAATATTTTAGATCTAGTATTTGTGAACGAGGTGAACTATGTTAAAGAAATAATAGTATATAACACGAGTATTTCGGACCATAATGTCATAGAACTAACAGTCCGTTCCAGAACATATGAAAACAGAGAAAAGCAAGAAACGAAAAAATGGGAAGGATATGGAAAATACAATTTCTATAGTAAGAATATAAATTGGTCAAAATAAATGAAGAATTAAACAAAGAATGGGAAAATATATTTGTAAGTGATGATATACAGGTAAATACCGATATATTATATAAAATATTAGAGGAAATAGTGGAAAAATATATACCGAAGAAAAAGTAATCATCAGTCACAATTCCAAGAGACAGAAGGATCTTGTTCCAGAAAATTAGAAAGTGGAAAAAGCTCTTGCAAAAGAAAAGAATGCATGGAAAGTGATGGAACTAAAAAGTAAGATAGAAAATGCAGAACAAAAGATTATACAATCAAAAGAAAATGAAAAAGGGAACCTAGAAGAAATTACTCTACAAAATATCAAGCAAAACCCTAAAATTTTTTATTCATATGCAAAAAAGATGAATAAAATAAGAGTAGAAATAGGCCCTCTAAGAATTGAAGGGCGATTAACGAATGAAAAAGGAAATATGTAACATATTAGCAGAAAGATATAAGAGTGAATTTACACCTAGAATTGAAAATGAAGATAATGATACAGAAATAAGAGATGAAAATACTGAATACTTATCAGATATAGATATTACAGAAGCCGATATTGTGCAGGCTATTAATGAAATTAAAATGGATCAGCAGCAGGACCAGATGGAGTACCTGTCATATTGTTAAAGAAAGTGGTTCATTCAATCGCAAAGCCGCTAGCAATATTATTAAGACAAAGTATAGATACAGGCAAGATTTATGATGAGCATAAATTAGCATATATTACTCCTACTTTCAAAAAGTGGTTCAAGACTAGAGGCAAGTAATTATAGGCCTGTGAGTCTGACATCTCATATTATGAAAGTATATGAAAGGGTAATAAAAAAAATATAATGAAACATTTAATGAAAAATAGACTGTTCAATACAGGACAACATGGTTTTGTACCCGGAAAAAGTACACAAACCCAACTGTTGAGTCCACCATGAAAGCATATATAAAAAATATGATAAATGAAAAAGATATAGATGTGGTTTACCTAGACTTTGCAAAAGCTTTTGACAAGGTAGATCATAATATATTAGTGAAAAAAATTAGAAAACATAACATTGTTGACAAAGTAGGAAGATGGATAAAAGAATTTTTGCAAAACAGAAAACAGATAGTGATTGCAAACGATGAAATCGGATGAAGCTACGGTAATATCCGGTGTACCACAGGGTACGGTGTTAGCTGCATTGCTGTTTGTGATTATGATTGCAGACATAGACAGTAATGTTAAGGACTCAGTAGTAAGAAGTTTCGCAGATGACACAAGAATAAGTAGAGAAATTGCTTGTGATGAAGATAGGAACTCGCTACAAAGAGACCTAAATAAAATATATAAATGGGCAGAGATAAATAGGATGGTATTTAACTCTGATAAATTTGAATCAATGAACTATGGTGATAAAGTAGGAATGCTATATGCATATAAAGGACCTAATAATGAGACAATCACAAACAAGGAAGCAGTTAAAGACCTTGGTGTGATGTTGAATAGGAATATGTTATGCAATGATCAAATAGCAATTCTATTGGCAAAATGCAAAGCAAAAATGGAATGTTGTTCCAGCACTTCAAAACAAGAAAAAGCTGAACACATGATTATGCTTTATAAAACGTACGTTCATAGTCCACTTGAATATTGCAATATAATATGGTACCCACACTACCAAAAGGATATTGCACAAATAGAGAGTGTACAAAGGTCATTACAGCTAGAATAGAAGAAGTTAAGGACCTTGACTACTGGGAAAGACTACAATTCTTAAATTTATATAGTCTTGAAAGGAGAAGAGAACGATACATGGTAATTCAAGCATGGAAACAGATAGAAGGAATTACCGAAAATATCATGGAACTAAAATTATCAAAAAGAGCAAGCAGAGGTAGATTAATAGTGCCAAAAAACTATACCAGGAAAATTAAGGAAAGCACACAGGACATTAATCCACCACGCACCAGCATCGATAATGCAGCGTCTATTCAATGCGCTACCAGCTCATCTGAGGAACATAACAGGAGTGAGCGTAGATGTGTTTAAAGAATAAGCTCGACAAATATCTAAGATGCATCCCAGACCATCCAAGACTGGAAGATGCAAAATATACCGGAAGATGCGTTAGCAACTCTCTGTGTAGACATCAAGGCGCCTCACACTGAGGGACCTGGGGCAACCCGAACGAATTGTAAGGTCTGTAAGGTAAGGTCTCTCTCTCTCCGATGAGTAAACCCTGGGCACGTGATACATTACGCCACTATTACCCAAAATTCCATCAGATTCGATCTGACAAAGTTTTCCGCTCCGCTCAAGAACCAATACAACTTCCGCGCTTTGGAGAGAAACAACACCACCAGCTTCTCCTTCCGATTCTTCGAGGAAGTTTTGACTTTATATTTTTATATATATTTCGAAATATCCTTTGCAATGAATGTCTAAGAACTGGGAAAGGAATTAATCAAGGAATTATCCTTTCTAGGTTGGAATCGAACTGGGGTCTTTTGAAAGACTGCTCGCCGCCAAGTGCCCAAGATAAAGAGCAGTTGAGGATGTCACGTGACCACGAGACCTATTAATGGGATGTTAAAGGATGCCTTCATTTCTTTACCACTTGACATATTTTTCTATCATGTCTAAAGGTAAGTGTAGGGTATTTCAGTCTGTGTGATTGACTACGATAAGCGGTCTCCGTAGTAAAATCAGTTCCATAATCATCGTTACGAGAGGTTCAATGTATTTATGATTCTTTGTTGTTCAGTTATCTTTAATATGAGTTTGCTTGGCGTCTTCTACGTTATTGCAAATTATGAATCCCTTTAAACGCGCGTTTGTATGTGAATGTAGGCATTTTTGTGGGTGGGCAAAGGTGTGATCGTTAGGTCGAGTGATGGGACGCAAAGACAAGGAACGAATGTCGAATTATAATGTAACCAAATTTCAAAGACATACTAAATATCTTTGGCTACAGTCAAATCAAGCAGTATGTAAGATAATGAAGTAAACCGTTTAGGTAGCCTAAACAGATTTCATTGTGAGGCCTGAGGTAACCGATGGGTAAAAGTTAATGCTTCAGTTTCCAATGTTACAATAGGTGCCTTTTCATAGTTATTTTCAAAGACATGGCGCTTCATAAATACCTCTTCAGTTAACTAGTGCGTGCTTCATCCAGGCACGAATTCAGTGCATTAGTGAATTGTGCCATTGATTAGGCTTTATCACTCCTTTTTATATAAAACTGTACGGTACAACTGAAGTAATGAGCGTGCATTTCACTCCAGAGACCTTGTAAACATCAAGTTTCGTTAAATTTATATATTTATTTTGGGATTAGATAATTCCGGGGTACAACTGGATACTGCTATCAATTAATGAAAAAGGGGTGAACTAAGGATATTTAGTGTCTGGAGGTATTGACTACTGAACTGGTTCCTTAAAATGCAATTATGTCCTTAATCGTAGCACAACGTCTACTCCGCTCCAGATATTCATACTACCTACTGCAACTTCCTTTTTGCAAAGGAATTTTACGGCCAGGACCATTTTGTTATCCATTCAGGGATATTTTCACGCTTTTATGCATTGTATTCATCTTGGAGGATGTTATCAATGGGTAAGGGGGAGGATTTTACCAATGGATCTGACAAAATAAAATCACATTATATCATTAAGATAAGCAGTACGTATTAATCATGATATAAGCAAAACCTTTCCGTATCGCATCTTCGCTGTGATATCCTTTAAATGAACTTTCCTCTGCTCATTTTCCTGCTTCAGTTATATTTCATTTAGCTTTATGCTTTCATGATTATTAGTATGTGATACTGAAATGAGACCCGTCGTTCCGCATGTATGTGATCTACAGATGTGTAGTTCTTCCTTGGCGGGGTGGGTAGAGCTCTCGGCTAGCCCGCTGTTGGCCCAGCGTTCGACTCTACGACCGGCCAGTGCAGAATTAAAGGAATTTATTTCTTGTAATAGAAATTCATTTCTCGTCATAATGTGGTTCGAATTCCACAACAAGCTGTACGTCCCGTTGCTAGGTAACCAGTTGGTTCTTAGCCACGTAAAAATAAATCTAATCCTTCGGGCCAGCCCTAGGAAAGCTGTTAATCAGCTCAGTGGTCTGGATAAACTAAGATATACTTAGCGTTTTTCTTATTTATGTATAAATTCACGTGTGTCTGAGTACGCGAGAGGATGGACGTCCGTTCCTTAATTACTCATGTGTGGCAGGATTTTGCTATGTCGCTATACCCAGAGCAACAAAACCGAATTAGCCAATTAGCGGAGTTTATCCAGAGCATTCTTATATAACTGCATACTAGCTGATATGAAAAGTTTTCACTGAATTATTTCACAGCACCGTTTATTTAAATTAATAATCTGTTATGATTATTTCAGCTTAGGCAATGGGAAGTTAAGAGCGCTTCATAAAATCACAAAATGATGAAATTAAAAGATTAACCATTAATGCATCTAATGCCGTTGTGATAGGATGTGATTTTGACAATAAATTCTCTCACAATTAGGAACGAAATGGGTCAGTGCCTGGCAGTTTGCTTCGTAGTTCAGTCATGTCATTCTTCCATACTTGTCTATATTATATATATATATATATATATATATATATATATATATATATATATATATATATATATATATATATATATATATATATGTGTGTGTGTGTGTGTGTGTGTGTGTGTGTGTGTGTGTGTGTGTGTGTGTGTGTATATATATATATATATGTATATATATGTATATATATATATATATATATATATATATATATATATATATATATAGGTTGCAAATGTATTTATAACATCAATTGTATTGATGTAGTCTGTTTTCATGCAAGTTTTCTTACATCAGTGGTCTTATCTTAATTACAGCTTCCAATAATAATCGGTTCAGTGTTACTGATATTTCAACACGAAAACGGAGTTTGCACGCCCTGTTTCTGAGTCGTCATTTTTCATGTACTCTTAGCCATCGTCTCTTTATGGATCAGACAAAAACGTTTATGGAAAGCTGCTTCATTTCGGTGTTAAAATATCGCAGTATCCATTATTCAAAAATATAGATAAAGAATTTGTTCAACATGAAAAGAAATGAAAGAAAATTAATAATATCAATCTCTATTTTTTACGTTGGATTGTCTGTTAGGGTTCGTATCCATTGGCCACGAACTTTTGGTCAGGTAATCAGCCATTCGAATTTTTGCCCAACATAAACTTGCAACGGCTCTAACACAAAGGAGATGAGTACATTAGTTGATATTTTAAGTATTACGTAGTTGAATTTGGATCTCATATGATACACTTGAAAAGCATAAAAACTTGCACAACAATTTGAAAATACCTGTATATATAATATTTCCATTTCCCAGTTCTTTACTGAAACTCCTTGCACGACAGGAACATCTTCCCGCTTTGGTCAGTCTCATGAAAACTGTCGCTCATTTTTTACTATAATACTGTTCTATGATTTCCTGTCTGAGGTCAGCAAATGCTTAAAGCTACTGTTGAAGTAACGGCAGACCTTTCTATTGGAGAACTGTTTCTTCGCTAATAACATAAAAATTTTCTCCTTACTGTCATTCATAGAATCACTCCTCTCTCTCTCTCTCTCTCTCTCTCTCTCTCTCTCTCTCTCTCTCTCTCTCTCTCTCTCTCTCTGCGTGTTTATGGCTTTAAAGGTCAATGGTCGAAGGTTTAAAGGTCGTGTTTGCCAGCAAAATCTATCAGGCCTTGAGGGTCTAGAATTCGGAACAACGGTGCTGTGCAACCTGGTAGATGATGTATGGGGGACTGTGAATTCCACATTCAGAACGGAGGTAGTTCTTCGTTGGGCAAGCGGGTTCCGTTCTCAGCTACCACTCTGTTGGCCGCGAGTTCGAATCTCCGACCTGCCAATGAAGGATAAGAGGAATTTATTTCTGGTGATAGAAATTCATTCTTCGCTATAATGTGGTTCGGATTCCACAGTAAGCTGTAGGTCCCGGTTAAACTAAGATGTACTTAACTCAGAACACTCCGCACCAAATAAGGAACAGTTTCTCCCCTACATAAATAGCTCGATGTTTGATAGCTTAAATTAAATCACCTCAGGCTCGCCGAGTTAATCGTGTTTTCATATTTACCTATAAAGTCTTCAGGTTTTGATCAAACAAGGACTTTCTTGACCTTGGTGAAAATTTTGCTGAACAAAGCAGGAAAAATGTTTAATGATGTGAAAAGTACAGGTATTTGTCCTGACATTACGTCGTTTTACTGAATAGCAATGAATCCTTTGGTTTACACAGTATCGTCCAACAAAACTACTTCCCTGGATATCAAAAAGCTGTTTATCAATAAACTATCTTTTAATAAGAAAATTATTCACGGACAGGAAAAAATACAGGCTCGATAGAGCGTTGTTTATTTTTCTTCTTCTTCTTTTAACGTGCTTTTTCCCATTTTTTGTATGGGGTGAGCACGATGCCTTCTTTTGAAGGACTTTGATTTGGCTTTGGAGTAGACCGTAGTCTCGATCGGCTGCCCTGCCTGACATCGCTTAGACCCCGGTAGCGCAAGTACATGTATCGTACCAATCACCAGCTCCCTTTCTCCTAGCAGCAAGGAGAGTTTAGCGGTTAGGTCGACAGTTCGAGACGTGTGAGGTGTCTGTTATGTTTTTAGATGTTGGAGTAGCTTTGTTTTTGCGTGTATTAGTTTGTAACACCCATTTGCTTTTAAGCAAACTTATCCGTTGATACATACATAATCTTGGGGTGTCTATGCGGATAGCAAAGTGTCCGCCTCACTTGACCGGTCGGCTGCGGATTTGAACCCGCGCCACAGACCTCAATGAAGTCCGAAGCTGCTGCTCTACCGACTTGGCCATCTAGGCTCTAGAGCGCTGTTCATTTTTAACATCAACAATTTGTTACGTTTCTATTTTCAGTACAACGCACGCAAAAGAGAAATCCCTCGCACGGGTAATAAGAAGATTTATCTGTTGTTATATCTGAAAATGCCTCTCTCTTGCAAAGTGCACGCATTGACAAATGGGCATGTTTATCAAGAACAGCAACAGGATGAACAGCCATCAGTTTTATGAAAGCTATTTTCCAATTCGGTCGACCACTCGAGGTTTTTCTTTAAATAAATGACTTCCCGAACTTTTATTTGTCATTTTGCTAAAGGAAATAATTCCAATCATTCTTCAACATGGCATGGTGAAAGTGCAATAGTGGCACCAAAGTGGGTGGGGAAGGGCTTCCCTGAAACGGGGCTGGTTGTGCCCATGGACTTAGTAACTTTATGAACTTATCATACCTAATTTCGATGTACATTATGACTTACTGTCGTGAAAAGAATACTGTGGGGGTAAGGCATTAATGGCACCAAAGGCGGGGCGCGGGGTTGGGAAGGGGGTGACAGAGAGAGAGTGAGAGGGAGAGGAAGTGAAAGAGAGAGAGTAGAGGGGGTGTTAGGCCTTGCAGACCTTACAGACCTTACAGTTCGTTCGGGTTGCCACAGGTCCCTCAGTGTGAGGCAGCTCTGATGTCTACCAGAGAATTGCTAATGTATCTTCCGGTTTATTATGCATTTTCCAATCTTGGATGATCTGGGATGCATCTTATATATTTGTCGAGCTTATTCTTAAACACATCTACGCTCACTCCTGATATGTTCCTCAGGGAGAAGAAAAAAAAGTATACCTTAGTTTTACCAGACCACTGAGCTAATTAACAGCTCTCCTAGGGCTGGCCCGAAGGATTAGACTTACATTACGTGGCTAAGAACCAATTGGTTACTTAGCAACGGAACCTACAGCTTATTGTGGGATCCGAACCACATTATAGCGAGAAATGAATTTCCATCACCAGAAATAAATTCCCCTAACTCTTCATCAGCCGGCCGGGGAACTGAACTCCGTCCCATCAAGTGACAGTCTGCGCTCTACCGACTCACCCAACGAAGAGTATGAGAGGGAGAGAGAGACAGGGAGGAATGGAGAGAAAAAGAGAGAGAGAGGGAGAGAGAGAGAGAGAGAGAGAGAGAGAGAGAGAGAGAGAGAGAAAGTGAGAAATTTTAGGGGGTGTTGGGAGAAGAGAGTGGGAAAGAGACAGGGAGGGATGGAGAGAGAAAGAGAGAGAGAGGGAGGGAGAGAGTGTGAGAAAGAAATAGTGAGAGGGAGAGGAAGCGAGAAAGAGATAGAGAGAGTGAGGGGGAGAGGAAGTAAAAGAGAGAGAGAGAGTAGAGGGGGTGTTAGGGAGAAGAAAAAGGGAAAGCGACAGGGAGGGTTTTAGAAAGAAAGGGAGAGGGAGAGAGTGAGAGAGAGAAAGAGTGAGAGGAGAAAAGTGAGAGAGAGAGAGAGAGAGTGAGAGGGAGAGGAAGTGAGAGAGAGAGAGTAGGGGGGTGTTAAGGAGGAGAAAGAGGGGAAAAACCGAGGGAGAGTTAGCAAGAGAGAGAGAGAGAGAGAGAGAGAGAGAGGAAATTTTTAACAGTCGTCATTCAGAGTTATCCTGGGCAGCGCCGGTTTGGTCAGCTATTTAGATATAGAAAGGACTTATTCACTTTCAGACTATTATAAGAAGAGATCAAGTAAACTTAGTTGTTTCTGTAACTGATCGAAGGTATAACTTGAGGTAGGTAGTTTGAGGTTAACTATATTAAGAGGAGGATTAGAAAATATTCAATTTATGGATCATGGCAAGTTGTTCATGAAGAAAAGGAAGACCAATCTAAATGGGGATAGGGTAGACGGGGTATCAACAGCTATGAGTACAGAGGTAAATAACCATAAAATTAACATTAATAGGTCCAAGAAAAACACTAGAAAGTTTTGGTTGTCTGTCGAGTGCGTTACAAGTGTAAAGAGTGACAGTAAAAGGCTCTCGTTATTCTTGGTTCTGCGAGAGTGTTGACCTGAATAGAAGGTGTTAGAGAAAGCGGCAGATGAGTAAATGTTATATTTCTTGAGAAACAGCTGAGAATTTACAAGGATTCCCAACTATCACGTAGCTTTCTCCTTGTATATATGTATGTATTTACTCATAGATGCATACATAAATTCATATGAACTTACGCTCATTTTTTGAAGGAAGGAAGATTTAAAAGAACATACCACTAATAATTATAAGCACATTTATTTATGACTCCATTGTGATTATGGAGTACCAATAAATTTCAGTTCTATGATAATCTTTCGAGCTCATACTGGCATATGAATCCCCTTTCATATCCAACACAAGGAACAAGTGCAAACCTCCATCTGGGAAAAACTTCCTTGCTATTTCTGTAAATTTCGAGGCATGATGTGTTTGTCAGTTCATGAGGGTCCTCGTTACGCCAGTAACTTTTCTCAGCATCCAAAGGCCTTCCATCGATCCAATACCATAGTCCCTTGTGCAGGTGATCTGATCCACCTACCCAATAGTAGTCTTGGCTTCCTGGAATAGGAATAGTGCCTTTCAATCACTGCAAAGGAACTTCTTATGGAAATCTGACTCCTTTAACTTTTTATCTTTATTCTTCCATGTGAAAGTCAATAGAAGGTTTCAGTTTCAGAAGACATGTTCGAGAAAATTTTGTATAAAATGGATTACATACATTCAACAATACTTTATAGGTTAAAATATCTTCATAAAGTAACATAATCTACCTTTGTTAAGAGATCGATTATTTAAAAACTGACTTTGTTTTTCCTATTTTCCATTTGCTTGAAAGACATGCACCATCGTCAGATGCAAGAGAACATAAATATATACATCATATCATCTTGAACAACCTAGCTGGCCACAGATTCGTGTATGGGTGTATACATGATTTATATAACAAATATATTTATACAAAATTTCATTCCTTTAATGACCGGTCTATGCCCACAGTGAATGAAACTGCTTGTGTATACATAATATGTGTACAAAAATACTTGTAGGCAACTTAAAACGCATTCTTCATCAGCATTGAAAAGACTGCATTAATGGCTTACCTAATTGTCCAGCACGTCTAAACACACGGTACCAATCCTCTGGAGTAAGGTCGAACACTGCCAAGTCGACTGAACGACTGCTACTCAGGCTTCTGCAGAAATCTCTTGCCTCTTGCCATTCTAAAGCATTCTCCACAAAAAGATAACAGCGGTCACCCAGCAGCTCGAATCCATCTGGGCACAGCTCTGAGAAATTGAATTGCCTTTAAAATGACAACCTAAATCGCCATTTAGAAATCGTATTCGTTGTGCGCATAATTCCTTTACCTGTGTTACATCAGTTACCGTGATATTACTGTGGTAGAAATATACTTATAATACGTCAGATAGAAATGAAGGAAATGAGACCTTATCAATGGGAGGTAGAATAACTGAGTAATGACGTTAAAAGTGACTTTTGACAAAGTGAAATAAACACATATATTTTTAATGAGGACAGCTACTATGGTGATAATAACGTGTCTACCCAAGTTAGCTGAACAGAAAAGGGTAGTTGTGATAGTTGCTCTGAATGCAAAGTTACATGACAGAGAATGAGCTACAGGTGATGGAGGGAGCTAATAATTAATTATACTGGTGCACTGTTAGTTAATACACCAGGAAAGGTATATGGTATGGTTTTTTTTCAGAAATTAAAACACATAAGAGAAGGGCATATAGAGGAAGAACAGTGTAAATGTAGGCAAGGAAGAGGGTATTCAGATAAACATTTGCTATAAAGTATTATGTGAGCAGTTTGGGCCTCATAAAATCCTATGATAGAATCGTTATAGAGGCGATCTTGAATGAGTTGGGAATGTATGGTGGAGAAAGATGAGTTACTGAGTAATTAAAAATTTTTACCATAGAAGTGAAATGTCTGTTAGAATATTTAGGCAAAGAGTGACTGGTTTGGGATATAACTGTGCCCTAGACAAGAGTATTATGTCACAGTAGCTCCTCAATATCGTTCATTGGACAAATGGTATAACTTAGGTAAAGGACAGTAGATATAAACTCAAGGTTTCAGGACAGGATATTAGACATTTCAGATGATACAATGGTAATTATTAGTGAAGGGAAAGTGGTAAAAAAGAGGCAAAGGCTGAGAAGAAATGTAGGCACAAGTAAGCTTAAGTGGCAATCTAGGTGATGGAACAAAGAATTACGATTAGTGGAAGATTGAAAGTGGTCGATTCGTATAAGGATTTGGTAGTAAATATGATGGATGACGGTCGGATGAGAAAAGAGGTCAAACAAAAAGCTATTAGAAGGGTCTGCAATAGATTTCAAAGAGTCTAATTTTGTTTTCTGTGGAAGTAATGTAAATTGCATAAGGGGGTTCTTGAGTCTACTGTCCATCACAAAAATGAACTTTGGATATTGGGTACGAGAGCAATAAAAAATAGTAGCTGTTGTGAGGAAATGTTTGTATAATTTATGCGGAGTGAGAAGAATTGTGGCAATGAGAAATATGAAGATACATAAAAGAAATAGTGAAAAGGCTAGCTCTGGAGAAAGGAGGATAGGAGTATTTTGAGAGTCTGTTCATGTGAAGGAATGGACAGTGAAGGCTGGGAAAAGAGTGCATAACTGAGAAGTGTCAGGAGGAAGGTGTAGAGAAAGACCTTGGAATGGCTGTACAGATGACTTGAGAGAAGTCTTGAGAAGGAAGGACTTTGATCTGCAGGAAGCGTGGGAGTGTGTGCTTTCAAAGGGCGAATGGTGCTACTTTGGAGATGAAAAACCACTGGCTATGTTTCAAGATCAATTACTGCTGCAGTTTGTTAATGGCCCCTGTGTGCTTGTCCATGGGAATAGATTTCATCTACTGAAATAATAATAATAATAATAATAATAATAATAATAATAATAATAATAATAATAATAATAATAATAATAATAATAATAATAATAATAATATCACCCTTACTATAATTATCACCCAAATTCCTACCTGATACAGAAACAGAGATCTGAAGAAAGAGGAACAACAGCGCGTATCGCTCCATTGTGCCTTTGCATATCATCGTCAGAAGGGAACGGCTTTTAAATACACGCTTTGGCGTTATCTGAGGTGACAAAGGTTCTTTGCAAAAATAAAAATCAGTTCCATGGGAAATAAACGGCTGTCTTTTAACGAGATATCACCTGAGAAAAGCTCGATATTTTTCACAGCACTCTTTTTTAAATCAAAATTAAATTTGTTTAATAAGGCGCGTATTTTGTGCCTCATGATATTCCACACCATTTATATATTGGAGTAATAAATGTATGTATGTATGTATATATATGTATATATATATATATATATATATATATATATATATATATATATATATATATATATATATATATATATATATATATATATATATATATATATATATATATATATATATATATATATATATATGTCAAAAGAGCTGAGTATAAACCACTGAATTTTCAAACGTTCATACCTAAATCATGACAGGAAAAATATACAAGGAAGTTTGTATATGATATTTCATCGAAGAACCTTCAGTTATCCTCATGCAAAATCTATCTCCGACACTCCTTGTGGTATGTGTATTCTACTGTACATATTATAGGGTTTACATCCTTCCATGGACATCCATAACAGGATGACGGTCAAAGCATAATTAGAATTTTATCAAGAATAAATTTATTCACTGTTTTGTTAATTTACAGTATATTTTAAGAGTTTATCTCTTTTAATAACACGTTGGACACATGTGCGACTATGCCGTACTTGCCATTGATAATATTAAAATCTTAGAATATGGACAGAAATAAGAAATAAATAAATTTATTCATAAGAGGGAAGACGGCCTACAAGTGTTTCTCTGGAAGGATATCATTGTGTTGTACGTACAGTCCGGCAACCAGAAAGGATATAAATCTTTATGAAACTCTGGATATATACATATCATTGCGTCACTGCAAAAATATCAAATTCAGTCAACCAACGGTCCTAAAAAATCACCGAAAGGTTCAGTAGATAAAATGGAGGTACCAGCCCGGTCACTGGAGAGTTAAACAGAAGCCTAACCACACACTGGCCAGTCGTGTCATTACCACTGGGAACTATCCTCCCACAGGCTATCAGCCTAAGAAACAGAGATCAGCGCCTACCCTATGAGCCTACAGAGGCCGAGGAGGACTTTCATTTTAACTTAACCGACGGAGAGAGTTTGTGTATGCACAGCTTTTAAACCATGTCAGATTGAGAGGCACATCCTTACTCTAGGAACTGAAAAGCACGTTGATACTTATCCCATGGAGGCAACTGAAATCAACAGAAAATTTCCAAGGAAATGTCATGATAAAATTCAAGAGTCCAGAAGAACAAGAGAGTGAGAAGATATCAGATTGAAAACCAAACCACATTCCGATAGTAAAGGAGGGTACTGCCTTATTTACAATCCTATCAACAAACTTCAGACTTATCAATTCTAGCAAAATCATATTAAAATCGAGGTGCACCAACGACTCGTTGAACACCTGAAGAGGTACCATACATTGCGCAAGAATCACTCAGATTTTAGAATAAAAACGTGTCCTCCTCGATGGTGCCCATCAGGTCGAAAACTAAATCTGCCTTGGAAACTCTACAGAGAGAAATACTACAACGCAGTCCTGGGACCGACATTGTGTTTGCTATTAAATTTTCAAGGAGTATGAAAAAAAATGAATATAGTTGCTGTGAGCAGTCTCTGTTATGATCTGAAATTAGTTTTTTGGAGATTGAAGAAGTTGCATAGTTTGATCAACAACAAAGGCACAGTGATAATGATTAGGACCCCTACGAGATATGACACGGAATCAAAAGTTCCTGAATGAAATTGTTACCTGTGACAAATAAATGAGAGAGAGTCAGATGAATCAAATAAGTTCAGTACAGGTAGGCATTCGAACATAAACCAGAGATAATAATAATAATAATAATAATAATAATAAAATAATAATAATAATAATAATAATAATAATAATAATAAGAATAATAATAATAGAGGTGTTCAAGGGAAAGCGGAAAGAGAGAGAGAATAAAAAATCCACTTCTTGTTTTCGATCAAGAATTTAAATCAAAATTACCTCGTCCAAAATATTTCAACATTTTTTTTTCGATCTTGTTTCCAAATAATTGTTTGATTATGTTTGATAATCTTTATTTCAATGTACATAATTTCAATGATTATTCACTGATAATTAAATGTTTAATGAACACCCTTCTAATAATAATATGTATATATTTCTTGCAGACATAGATTCAGTGAATAGAATTTTGATTTATATATATTGTATATATATATATATAGAATATATCATATTAACTATATTTAGACAATAAATATTATATATTGTTGTGGATATACTATATAATATATATAAATAATATACTATTCTTGGATCAGCCTATATATCATTAACTGCATATTATTCTTTTATTTTTTTTATTTTAAAGAAGGTCGTTGATATGATGATTTCCTACGAATGAACGATTAGGTCAATAATGTCAATTAATTAAAAACATAAATTTCGTTCTTCTTAGATATTAAACCTTCTGGGGAAATTTCATATAGTATGTTAATCTTATCTTTCTTGTAACGTATTTTTTTATACAGGATCTTAAAGAACTGGTTAATTAGATAATGTTGTTCTCCTTAACCTTTAGTTTATCTTCATTTGCGCTATCCATATTTCCAGCTTAATGCTTATCAGCTTTTATTGTTAATTTTTGTGTTAAAGACATCGTTTTGTGTTTGCTGTCAAACTTCCAAAAAACACCTCACCTGAATCAAGGTAAAAAGTCACTGGAAAAAGGTCACTGAAAAATCACAGGAAAAAAATCACGCTGTAATCTTTCCGAGATAGTAATTGTCAAAGAGGCGGTTTTAACTCGATATGTTGCGTCGTGTTTAAAATAAAAGCCCATTGAGTATTGATTTTGTTTTTTTTATCAGTGACATGTATTTTGATACCTTATGTGGTTGAGATTCCCGACTGCATGTCATAATAGTTATCATGGATTTTGTCATTTACCTGTGTTGTAATTAAAGCCTTTATAATCCTGTCATGTTAACTGTATTTAGACAACGAAATGTTATCATTTTGTTGTGGAAAATGTATTCGTAATTTATATAAAATAACCTGACTATTCTTAACATGGATCAGCCTCATTTAGCCATTCCAAACTCATAGCATCCTTGTTCTTTTAGGACATTCCTTTCTTTATTTTTAAAATAATTGTAAACATAAATGCAAGGTACTCTTTGATCCCTAAAGTCTCAGGCGAAATAATGTCAGCTTTATTCCTTAAATAATGAATGTTCTATTATTGGGTACGAACGTCTAGTTCTCGGGAACATATGCGTGTCACTTGGGTACCCTTTTACCTCTCTGATTATGAGGATCATATAGCACTGGTAAATCATATAAGAATTAGTTTAACTATTTCCTTCAAGTCTGTATAACAAATGCCAGTCCATTTGGTCTTCCATGATTTCAACAGCTTTTTTCTCTTAATATTTTAAATGTTAAAGGTTGGGACTGCTTGTTAGCTTCAAAATTATTTATTAAAAGTATGTAAAATGTAATCAAAATATAGATAAACTGATAATAACAAATAAGATTTGATAAAAAAATTTTACCAATGTTGCTGTTAAATCATTAACTCGTGCGGTAACATCATTTCAGTCAAAAATCTAGTATGGAAACTATTACACGTAACTAGGGCTGCATTGACAGTCAAACTACCTACTGAAGAAAAACTCATATCTCAATGACGCGATGGGAGAATCTTAATAATGACCCACCTGTAGTAGTGACTGATTGGGGATTCGTCTCGGTATTAAAATCGAGATTTCGTCATCATAGGAAATAATCCCCGTTGATGTAGGCATGAATTACTTTTGGATTAAAAAAACTCGTTGCAGTAAACCGCTTTCAATCAGTAGTAAGCTCGCACATCCAGACCGTTTGACATGCAATTAATCAATTATAAGCGCGTTAACTATTTCAATAGAGCGATAATTGAGTGCACATTTTCATAATTGATTCATTGGATATCAGCATGCAAATAATGATTCTTCTTTTATCAGCGTTCGCCTTATTCGAGTATAATTACTTCGGCCAAACACTGCTAGAGTCAACGAATGTGACTCACTGGTCTCGTTGAACTATTAACTATTCTATATAAATATTACAAACCCACACACTATATATATATATATATATATATATATATATATATATATATATATATATATATATATATATATATATATATATATATTTATAGAAATGATAATAACCAATGTTCATAATGGTACAAATCTGTTTTTGTTTAAGGATTTAAAAAAATATTTTTTTAGTTCATAACGTATAGACAGATGGACAGACATACAAACACACATACAGGTAGATAGATAGATAGATAGATAGATAGATAGATAGATAGATAGATAGATAGATAGAGACATGTGAGCGTCTGTGCAATTTTCATATAATACAGTTGGTAAACTGATAAAATTGCAATTCCAGTTACATGTCAGCCCAGTCGAATCTGACTTTCTGCCAAGAATCTATAGCTGTGTGAATATCTGGAAAGGGTATAGGTCTCTAGTATGTATATAAAAGTAAAAATAAAAACTCGTAAGACTTAGGGGCCTGATCTGATTCTGTTCCAGTAGGTCTGTCATTAACTTATTCCCTGGAAGCCTGACAGACCTCGTGAAAGGGTGCGCAAGAGGAAATAGGGAGAATCAAGAGGTAAAGAAGAATTTGTTGCATAAAACAGAGAGGAAAGAGGGATACGAAGACCTTTATAACCAAAACGAGGACCATTCGTTAAATTACTTGACGCTGTATTTCTGTTCAGACATTTACTCTGAGGGAGTAGTTGACCCTCTTAGGATTACGTCCCGTAGGGTGTTAGTGCCGTCAGTGCACCTCATGCGGTGCACTGTAGGCATTACTTAAGGTTTTTTTTTTTTTTTGCAGCTTGTCTTCGGCCCCTAACTGCAGCCCCTTTCGTTCCTTTTACTCTACCTCCGTTCATATTCTCTTTCTTCCATCTGACTTTCCACCCTCTCCTAGCAATTGTTTCGACATTATTTTGAGCGCTGAATGACCTCATAGGTCCCAGCGCTTGGCCTTTGGCCTAAATCGTAAGTTCCAGTTTACTTCCTGACTGTCTTATAAATAAACTTTTCTTCCTTTGAGAAGCAGATCTGCCACTTCCTCCGTGGTCAAGTTCCGGGACTCTTTTCTTCTTATTCTCTATCCGTATTTTTTCTGCAGTAGGTTCCCCATTCCACTGCACTTTGCGCATGAAGAGATAAGATATATGCCCGGAGTCTTTGAGTCAAGGAGTGTGCAGCTGCGAAGATAATAGTCAGGAATTAGCCTAGACGCACAAACTCCCTTTTTAGATCTAGTAAACACCCGAATGACACAATGCACTATTTATTGAGAAAATAAGCATCGAAACATTTAAACACACACGCTTACACACACACACACACACACACACACACATATATATATATATATATATGTGCGTGTGTGTGTTTAAGTGTTTCGATATTTATTTTCTCAATAAATAGTGCATTGTATCATTCGGATGTTTACTAGATCTAAATAGGGAATTTATGCACCTATAATATGCTGTTCATGTTGTTCGGTAAAGAAAGAGAGGAAAAAAATGGATCAAATTCCGAAAAGCGCCGAGAAGAGGTCGATTTAATGATCCATGTTCACGTTTCATTTCCTTTGCTTCGCAAAACTAAGCGAAGCCTCCACGAGGCGTCAGTTATCGAGAGGCGTCCCAAGAGACCCATCATAATTCCTGAACCCAACCCTCCAAATTACACTCCAAATTACACTCCAAGAAACGCAGGATATCAGAGGACTGCCCCTGTGAGTGACGCCGCGTACCACCTTCGGTGGCGGATTCCTGCCCGGCCTTCCTCGGAAGGTAATTGGAATAGTACCCAAAGGAATTCCTGGCTCAAATTGAAATGGGACTATATAGAGTTTGTTATGGATGGCGAGAGAAAGCAGGAACGCGAAATGGGAATCTATGGAATCCCTCTTGCATGACTGGACTGATTCGGAATAATGCGCGCGACGGACAATGACGTGCTTTACGTATTGGAGCAATAATTTTTTTAGTTACAAGGATATGCAATGTTTGCGCCTAGTAACATGTTTATGAGCATTTGGGAAACGCCCTAGCATTGAACGTTAAAATACCTATTCATCCATATAGATGTTCGTATACATGAATTTTTATCACCTCACGGGGACATTGTTTTACATTCACGAACATTGGTTTACAAATATCGTTTAATATCCTACTCTCTCTCTACCTCGGAAATCATAACGAAAGGGAATTGGGATTGGTATGTGGTTCGAACCGTTTGTCAATTATAATTCACCTTCAGTATTCCGAGGTATAGCGAATTGGACATTGAACGATATTTGTAGTTTAATAACTCGTGCGTGCATATATATATATATATATATATATATATATATATATATATATATATATATATATATATATATATATATATATATAAAAAACACAGTACAAGGCGATCAAAAGTCAGACAAAGGAGTTCCACCTTCTGAACACAATTCAGGCGATACAGTGCGCCACTGTAACGCGTGAATTGTTTTCAGATGGTTCATCTGTATTTTAGTGTATGAGGGAATACACAGATTATAATTATAGTTTCGTGTTGTCCTTCAAACCTTAATAAAGACCACACTAGTATAACCCAACTTCCATGACTGATTTGCATTCAGTCGTAATGACCACATTCTCGTCGAAGATGGTGATGTAAAAAGGGAAAACGCTTTTGAAAAAGCTCAATTTGAAATGAACTGGTAAACACTGAGGAGGAATTATCGCGAGAAACAGTCACTAAAGGGCTTTTGGTTATGCGTGTTGACAGTCATGTATGCTACTTCCAGTGCCTTCGCTAAAAAAGATCTTGCATTCCGTAGTTTAACTTTCCTCGAGGCCATATAATAAGAGTATGTTTTGTATCGCCTGTTAATTCCCACAATAAGTACAGACACACACACACACACACACACACACACACACACATATACACATATATATATATATATATATATATATATATATATATATATATATATATATATATATATATTATATTTATATTTATATTTATATATATATATTATATTTATATATATATATATATATATATATATATATATATATATATATATATATATATATATAAGGTAGAGGAATTGTTGTCCGCTCTTCAAAGAAGATATCGCCTGATAAACTTTATGGCCATTTGTGGGGGACTCTTGATGATTTCCAAGAGTCGATGGGAAAAGTTCGCAAATGGAAAAGCTGTTAGCCGGAGGCTCGGTTATCGAGTCTTTGAGTCTAGTGGTAAACACCCGCAGCGCAGATGAAATGCCTCTGAGCCCTGTCTGCCATACGCTACATACGGCAGTTTGGAAAAGTTAGGGGAAAGGGAAGGCACATCACGCGATGAAATATGATGAAATATCTCACAAATGGTAGCTAAGACAGTGGGTAGGAGAAGCAACCGAAAGGGAACCGCAGCAACAGATGTGTTGAAGGTTTTAGCAAACCTAAGCTCTTCGAGTGCCGCACCACTGAAGATTTCCCGTGGTATATTCGATAGTTTATACTTTCCTTTATTGAAGATTCAAAATTTGTGCTTTAATAACTAAGACGCCGTTATTGTTTTAATAAGAAAGCATTTACGCTTGAGTGTTGCTGTCGTTCGTTTATTCTCGCTGCTCATGACTCGGTGTTCCCTAATACCTCTCGGGTTTAAGGCATGTTGCGAGTACCCACGTCAAGTAAAAGGAAAGACGACTGAACCTTCCTTTTAGAGAAATAGTGGCTATTTCTTTGCTTTCTCTTTAGCTATGTGAGAGTAGGAATGAACTCTTGAGAAAAATCCTTTGGCGAAATATAGGAACCACTGTTCCTCAGACGACAGTCAAACCTGCGCAATTATGAAATTGAGAGAGAGAGAGAGAGAGAGAGAGAGAGAGAGAGAGAGAGAGAGAGAGAGAGAGAGAGAGAGAGAGAGAGAGAGAGAGAGAGAGAGGTGTGTGTGCGTGTGTTAGGCTCATTAGGAGGGAAATATGGAAAGAAAACGCATGGTTCAAGCGGGTGACTTCTTTGCCCTAAACGAAAGAGCTCTTTCATTCCTCATGATTAGGATTTCAAAGTGTCATTCTTCGCCTGGATTTTATTTTTTTTTCTGTCATCTTTGGGGTTTAGAGGTGGGTTTGTCTCCTCTTAAAGTTAGACGCCCAGTAACAGGTATTATACCAGTGGGGCCGCCCTTGTTTTCAGCAGTGTCTATGTATATGTATATATGTATGTGTGTATATATATATATATATATATATATATATATATATATATGAATTTTTTATCATGTATATATACACACACCGTGATTTATATACAATCATGAAGCTACAAATGTCGCTTAATATCAAATTCACGCTACCTCAGGAATATCTCCGATGGAGAATTATCACCGAAGGGGAATTTATAAGTGATAAATGGATTGGCACTGTCGGGTCGCGAACCCACGACACAGCACAGACCCAGCAACCCCAGTAGCTTCATGATTATATATATATATATATATATATGTATATATATATATATATATATATATATATATATATATATATATATATATAGAAATGAATACATGAGAACGTATTTCACAGAAATAAATTTCTGACTGCTTGGAGAATTGCTAATGCCCTGGAATCTGACTTGAAAGACCGCTGTTCTCTCTTGATGCGAGTCAGAATTATATATATATATGTGTGCGTATGGGGGTGTGTGTATGTATGTATGTATGTATGCATTTGCATATGAAACGGGACCAAGGATGTTACAACAAATTAGAACAAGCTTCAAAAAGATAAAAACAGAGACATTCAGTTGTTGAAGACCTGAAGCCGTAAGATTCCAGGGATTTCATATTTTTTAATCAACTGTAGATGACAAATATCCTCTGATGAGTATCTTAATGACAGTTCTGTCCATCTTAGGGGGGGATTCAAATTTGATGAAGACATTTTCGTCAGGCTCCAGTGACAGATTTAATATAAATGATCCCTTAAACCCTGAGCCATGATATTGTTTTGGTTGTCCCACGGAAACCGGATACATGGAATGGAGTTATTTCCTCAAATATTCGTTATACTCGAGGGAACAAGTGATCAGGTTTTTGTGGAGTTCCGATTCTGAGTTTAGATTCAACAGATTGTTGTGGCCTACCGCTCAGCTTGTCGTTTAGTGTTTGGGAAAGAAAACGAAAGCTATCCATTAGATCTGGGTGACTAAAGAAAACGAAAGCTATCCATTAGATCTGGGTAACTATTCTATTAACGTCCGCTGAGTTGTCCAGTTCATTCTGCAATGACCTTTCTTGATTGTAGTGTGGTGTTTATCAGTACTCTTATGGGATTCCTTATGCAAATTACGAAGTTCGAGAGAAAGTTTAAAAGAAGTTGTTAATATTTCTTTTGTATTTGGTGCTGCCTGACTTTGCAAATTTTATTTTTATTAATACAGGTGCATTTTATTTTCCTAGTCAAGTTTTATCCTTTGACTAATACTTACTTACTATGCAAACTATGTCTTTACTTTACTGATAAAGTCGTCGCTTTTTTGTGTGTATATTTGTATACACCTGCGGTAAATTGCTAAAGATTTTATTAGGGCCCGGTATTTTTAGGAAGGAACTATTCCACTAATATCCTGAGCACAGACCGACCTGAAGAAGTTAATAATGAACTTTTTTTATTATTATTTAAATACTTTAGGTTAATAACTGACCTGTTTTCTCCAAAATGTTTGATCCAAATGACCCGATTCACTTACTGTTCGCGTGACTGACTTTCCATCAGATGAGCTGTGAAGGGTATCATGAAATTCACCTTACTGAGTACCACATGTGAAGTCTTCGTACTCAACAAATATTCAGGTGAATTTCTCAGCCAACAAAGGACTGGGTCCACTTCAGAAAGCAGCGCTCTATTTGAATCTTTCATTCTGAGATACATTTGCTCATTAAACTTCCGATCTTCATTTGCTTCTCTTAAGCACCTTCACACTCAGGTGCAATCAGCAATGGCTCAAATGGCGTCTGCAAGCACTGAGCAAGGAAGCAAAGATAGTACTGTAGCCCTTGCGTGGACAGTTACAGTTGCTTCCCATGGCTGCAACTGTCCAAAATACCAGAAACCATGTAGTTGTTGAGGAAGGGAATAAACTGAGAAAAAGTTCTCGTGTCTTGCACATCTGCATAACAGGAAAAAGCACGATTCTTTCCCCATCCCTGATGAACATGGGGCCAAGAACTCGAAAAGATAATTGTTAATCCTGTTATGTATTCATTCAAACAAAACGGCAGAATATACAATCAAATCACATTAGCACGTCGTACCTTTGCATGTGAATAAATTAAATAAAGTTTGATATGCAGCGTTATGAATTTATTGAGTTATAAAATGCATAACACAGGAAGCTGTGTATCATATTTCAATTGGTCGAATCCGCATTCAAAGCGGATAATCACTTTAGTAACAATACGCCGCAAACCTCGGGCGAGCGCAGAGCGCACTCACATAAAAGGACCTTAAACCAATTCACGATCTCTCCTAAAAGGACCTTAAACCAATTCACGATCTCTCCTAAAATCTAATGAGTTGTAGACAGTCAGAAAGTCCACTTTGTTTTGTTTTAGTTTTGTCAGAAGTCAATGCAAGCGGTTTTTTTTTTTTTTAATCCCGCTAACAAACAAATTAAATCAAAGACTTTAACTTTCTTTCAGGAAGGATCCCCCTCAACAATATTCATTTACTCTTTTAATTTTATGTGGATATATGCATTTACCGAGGTCTGCAAAAATGAATTACACTGATGTAGACGATCTATAGTTATTTACCCCACACATGCAATATTTCCTTTGTAGCGATATCCTCTCGATCATCCTGGCCCGAGCCATTTGAAGGTATCAAGAGACCTCCAGTCTGATTCTTAAGTCAAAATTAGAGTCATACTAATTAGATTTTACATTTAACCTGCAATCAGAGTTGTTGAAATGCCATAAAGGTGGAACTTTTTGCGAAAGTCATGAACAACTTGAAGTTCCATTCACTTAATTCTATGGTACAGTTTTCATGTGGTAGCCGTATAGTTTCTGTAACTGGCTTCAAAGACTTTAAAAACTGAACAGTACTTGAAGAAAAGTATTTTGGCCAGTGCAATAGTTGCTTAGTTCCTTAAACCGATAACTTTGACAGTGTTAAGCTGTAGAAATTCCGGTTCCTCTGCAACAATCTGTAGACTCAGGTATCTTCCCTTAACTCCCTGGGCAAAGGTATACATGAGGAATCCAACGTCCTTAGTGTAGGGTCCTTTGTAGAAATATAGGAGATCAAAAGAGGAGAAATCTCCATCCGTGCGCAAGTTGTTCCCAGGCGAATCTGGAGAGACAAACGCCTGTTACTTTTGAAGGCCACCATCAAAGCAATCAGACATTCAAAAGTGATCTTACACTGATATTTCTTGACACCCTTTGTAAAATCATTATGTCCTTGACATTCATTGAAGGTCAGTTATAGAATACATAGGCTGTCAATAAGAATTTGATTAAAAAAATATTTTCTGCAACTTTTATATTACTGGATACAATTTGAAATTGTGTGATGCAAATACCAAGTGTCATCTGAGGATGATAATGCAGCAAAAAAGAAAGTAGTCATTTGAAAGACCTGCAAAAAAACTCAACTCTTTGTCTTTGAAGGCTAATTGAAATTAACAGCAAAATTATTTCCAGCGTAAAAAGTGTCAACTTGTTATGCGAATATTGAAAATCTTATAAATGTTTATAATATGAACATATAGGTTGTATTGAGGAAGAAACTATTACATATTTTAAATTTTGTTGATAATACAAGACACATACACACTCATGCATCCACTATACATACACACACACCCATATATACTGTGTATATATATATATATATATATATATATATATATATATATATATATATATATATGTATATATATACTTATATATATACATATATATATGTATATATATGTGTATTTACATTATATATATATATATATATATATATATATATATATATATATATATATATATATATATATATATATATATATATATATATATATATATATATATATATATATACTGTATATATATATATATATGACTCTTCAACTGACATAACCCATTCCAGAGAAAGGTCTGATTTTACCTCGAGGTCATGTAACCTTGCTGAACAGCAATCTCGGCGACTCAGAATCATGATATGGTAAATGACCCGTTCAGATCCCAGATCGATCAGCCACCAAGGATGCCTTTCTTGTAAGGAATGAAACATCGATTCGTCACCGCTATCGATCGCCCGCCTTGGATGATGTTCTCTGTGAAATAGACAAGAATTAACAAAGGTTAGAGCATCGACTACCATTCTAGGACATTTTTCCCATTTTGCATGCCGTGAGGGGTCTAGTTTAGAAATATTTATTGATTATTCTTGAAATAACTATGCTTAGAATGGGAATGTTCTTGCCTTTCATGTAAGACACTATTCTTTTGCAACCTTCAGTATTCACACGAGTTCTCTTATATGTTCAGTTTTGCGGAATGTTATTTCATTACATATTCAGGACCCTGATTTTTGTGTCCTAAGCTGTGAAAATGACAGTAAATTAAATATTATTAAATACTGAAGAGTTTCTCCTCTAATGAACATCCAAAAAGGCTCTTGAAACATATCATCAACGGTTCTTGATATCCATTCTCACTGGCAATCAAGGGAAGAAAATTATTTCATGTGACCGATGAACCTTTTTTCATTTCAGGAAGACCTTAGTGTCCTTTTTCTTATCTTTGCAAAACTTACTCAGACAAAAATTAATATAATCATTTCAAGACAAAACACTGATAACTGTATGTTTGAGGTGACTTACCCATGAATTCCACTCGAGGATGTGGTTTTACCAGGAGCAATATCGTGGAGCATGTCAGGACTTGGCATGCCGTAGTTCGCTGGGAGATTGCCAATAGGGATATTTCTTTCCGGACCTCGACCCAAGCATCCAAGTCCTATTAGAGAAATTAAGAGCACAATTTGTACACCATTTGATAAATCATGTCAATACGACTTGTGACTTATTTTCTTAAATCTGCCTGTTATATCCACCTTGCTTGTGTTATTCGTTTTACTGAAAGAACTGTGGAAAACCTTCAGTTAATGGACTGATTCAGAACATTTATTTAACGGGCATTTTTCATTCCCTAAAGACAGCAAATCCTCGGACTGATACCGTTGTATCCTCTGAGACAAACTTCCATCCAGAGTGTTTGTCACCAAACCAGTTATAATATTGCTCGTATAAAAAGTCATTAAAATCATTTCTGGGCTTCATCCATAGAATTTTGCTGGAGATACTTCTTACAGATTATTTTCCAACATTACCTGAGGGCTGGATATGACCCGCGGGCCATAGTTTGAAGACCCTCGTCTTAGAGCAACACCACTCCAGCGCAACAGCTTCCTTTGCAGTTCGTCTTGTTTGCTTATTCCAACTGCCACAGTTCTAATGGTAACACTCCCCATCAGTACCGATTTGACAAAAACTATGAAAAGAGACATATTACCATTAATTCATCATTTATTCACTCAATTGCAGAGGCATCTTGTTCCACCGAGAGGATTGATGATAACGAGTATCTGTGCATTCCCTGAAGCGCTAAACATTTATATGATTCTTCCATTAAGGATGCGATTTCTTCATCATTCAGCGGTTTCCAAAATATACAAAAGAAGACTACAACCAATAGAATCGTACATTGACGACCTTTGCCAAACCCTAAAAGAGCGAGAGTAAATCTGAGCGTGATCAAGGGCTGTGTGTCTATGGCATTAAAAGCTAGACAGGGTGAAGGTGATGAGGGAAAGCCGAATGCAAATCAAAAGAGAAGAGGGACACTGTGGAAGTGATTTTGAACCCCTCGATGATAACAGATCAGTATCAAGCTTTTAAATTTCAAAGATCCACAAACTGGAGAACGAAATATATGTAAGAAATCCACTTACAGTTTCGGGGCCTCACGTTCCGTCTTCAGTGTGGAGACACAAAAACCAACTATAATTCGTTATGAGCGAAGTTGACAATGAGAAAGAAAAAATAGTTATACACGAAATATCAGTAATTAATGACACAGGCAAATTTCAATGGAAAAGGATCGTCTCTATTTAGAGGGGGCATTTATGAAATAAGCTGTCGAGTTAGGTACCAGTTATTTTCGTTACTCCTCAGTAACAAGTGACGCTTGCTTAACTCGGCAGATGATTTTGTAAACGCCCTGTTTAAATCGTGATGATCCTTTACCCTTGAAATCAACCTGTTTTGCTAGTTACTGATGTTTCATGTATTATATTATTGCTTTTTCTTTCTCTCTTTGCTAAGCTCACTCATAATGAATTGAGTTTTGGTGTTTCACGCTGAAGAGGAGCAAGACGCTCCAAAACTGTAAGCGGATTTCTTAAATATATTTGTCCTCCAATTTGTGGGTTTTCCACTATTGATGCGCTGCTGAGGAGCCTCCTGTGCAAACGCATGAAATTGCTAATGGTGTGGAAATTTTCTTCACTGGGGTTCATCCATTCTGCAGATATGACTCTCCTTTTTGCTATCCATCCATTTATCTGTCTTTATTGTAATATAAACTAATGATTTTTTAATGGACAAGAGTATCGTTTAGTAGTTTATTCGTCTTTTTCACCCAAAATATTTACTTTTATTAGAGCGTATGCTATGTAAAACCTACACGTAAAAAAGATAATTTTGCGTGACACAAAAAAATCTATGACAGTTGGAAACAATTATTTTCTTTTGAGGTATACGGGCAAAATTACGCCTTCCATGCAGAGGTACAGTGCTGATATCGAGAACTTTTTCAAATGGCCTGGAATAATCCAGTTTAGTGACTCACATAATTCTGACTGGGTTATAAGGAGCTCCAGAGTCACTGGTTTAATTCAGTGTAAAGTAAAGTTACTCAAGATAAAACTTCGAGAAAACAGAGAATAGGAAATTCGACAAAAGTAGTTTCATGATATAGCTTATAACAAAACAGCTTGGAAAATATTCAGGAACAGACAAACTGGATCCAGTACTCCATAACCGCCCTATCCACTGGGTAGGATGGTAATGATAGATTTCAGACATCGAACGAGGAAAAAATTTAAGGATTAAAGAAAGACATTTTTCTGTTCTGTAATCAGCCGCCATTCCACATGAATTTCTGAGAACGAAGGAAATGAGAAAGAAGCAGATAAACACCTGATTGCGCCTTGAAGTGAGAAAACTCGAGTCCCCGACTGTGGAAAGCCATGTCTTGAAGGGAATGGAATGGAATATGAAATTTAGGCCAAGCGCCGCGACCTATGAGGTCATTTGGCGTTGCATGGGAAATTAAGACTGAAAAGGATTGAAAGGTGTAACAGGAGAAAAACCTCGCAGTAAGATGGAAGAAAGAGAATATGAACGGAGCTACAGTAAAAGGAATGAAAGGGGTTGCAGCTAGGGACCGAAGGGACGCTGCAAAGAACTGTAAGTTAAGCCTACAGTGCACCGGGAGAGGGGCCCATGGCTTGAAAGCCTTGGTACACTCAAGTTTTTGAGAACATAGTCATAATGCTGCTTTTCAGTTGAAAACTACAAAATTGCTGGTTCCCTCGACTACTACATATCGTTATTACTTGAAATGTTATCACCGTCAGTACCTAAATCACTCGTTACCTTATTTGTGTAGTTTTAAAGAGCCAGAACAAAAAATACTTTTGATATCTTTCCACCTACATTTATGTGACTACGATTTTTTTTTTTTTCACTGAGGACATTGTTATGTGGACCTACCTGCATTAATCTTGAGCTCAAGAAGTTCCAGTTGCTTAGTGAGTACACATTCGTCTTTAATGGAATTCAGCATCTCCTCGTGCCCTGAAACGGAAGGAATAATTTTAACCGCTTCAAAAACCATAGCGGATAGAATGCCAAGACCAATAACAAAAAAAAAAAAATGACTGAGCTTTAAAGGGAGTCATACATAGACAGAGATATTCTGAATAGATGCAGATGTCATTCACGTTCATTCACGTATTGCTAGAAATGCCTATTTGTTTATATTGTTTATATATATATATATATATATATATATATATATATATATATATATATATATATATATATATATATGATATATATAATTTATATATATATATATATATAAACTGGAAAGTTTGGGCATCTGGACAACCATAGATTTACGAGGATACTATGGACAACAGCCGGCATAGCACTTTCAGCTTATCGGCCAAATTTTTAAGACATTACCTAGTCTCATCTTAAGCGCTGTAAAAGACACAAAACATACAAATCATAAACAGACTCTGTTAAAAAGTAATGTACAATGAATATTTACAAGGGTTAAAATCATAAAAAGAAATTAAATAAGTGAAAGAAAAGATATGATCAAATAATGAAAAGAAAACTTTAAAACCAGACGCAGATGGTCCTGTAATTAACTCTTTTGGGCTAAAAACTTATTAACACTCCCATTTTTGGAAGGGAGGAAGTCGACTTATTAATCTGCGGGCTATTTGACAATGAGAAATTCTGCTTAATAGAGTGTGATTGCAGAATGGAATGAAAGCAGTCAGTGGGCAGCAATTTTGAAATCCTTATATGAAAACCAGGACCCAACGGAGTTCTATATTTCTTGCGGTTTTATCGTATCTTGAAAATTCGGATCGTGTCAAGATTAGCGAACCCACTCGCAGCAGGGTTCGCTATTCTTTACAAGAAGATTATTGGGTTCGTTATTCTCTACTTGGGAATAATCGGGTTCGCCGTTCTAGACATGAACACTTCGGTACCAGACATTTGACCCTCCAGGGGCTAGTACTAAACACGGTGAAACTGTGTAGATGAATCACTGCTTCGCCGTGTTTAGTACTAGCCCTCATGTGGAATTGGAGTTCGGACAGGAAAGGGTTGGCCATTTTTACATGGGGATCATTGGGTTTGCTGTTCTTGACATGGGGATGTTGGGTTCGCTAAACTTGACATGGTCCGAAAATTCTTTTGTTTTTAAATATCATTTATGGTGAATGACTACAAGATGAAAATCTATCCTTATTCTGAGCTGTCATGTGGTGGTTCCTATGTAATTCCCCATTTTACATTCCTGTCAAATAAAACAATAGACCACCATAGATCGAATCAAAACAGGAAGCTTAGCTTTTAGGATTTTTGGATAAACCTCATTGAACAGGATGGCCGTCAGGATGCCGTTTAGTTTGTCTGTATTGCAGTGTGGGAAAAAGCACGTTAAAAGAAGAAGAAGAAGAAGAAGAAGTAGTATCTCGATAGACTGAGAAAATACATTCCACACTAAACAGCATTCAGACAGCCATTCTACTTAATTTTTAGATAATGATTTGATGTTCAGGGCCGAAGAAGTGCACTGAATTACGTTCTTTATCTGTAACTTAAATTTGTTACGATGATTTGTGTGTTAGGGTGTAGGCCATTATTGTATTCTCAAAAAAGTTTCAGCAACCTCTCGAGACCTAAATAGGGGAATAGTGCCGTCCTCTTGTCCCTTATAGAAGAGTGGTCGATATTAAGAGCACAACAACCTTCTGGCAAATATTGTTCCTTAGAAAAGCACATGGAACCATTAGCCTCAAATGGGGCCCCAGTTGAGACTCTGGTGAAACTATATCAACTTGTTTGAATGTTTTCTTGTTAAAAATAAACTGTCGGGCGCTGCAATTCCTGAAAGTTTATCAGATTTATCTTTGTCAAAACTGTGTAACAAAACGTTTTTACCATAAAAGATTTCTTCGAAAATAATGTCGTTTGTTGCCTGCAATGGTATTTTTGTAAAGAGTGCTGTGGCATCAAACCTAACTATATATAAGACAGCATTATGTGATAAAAAAAAAATATATAAAAAAATATATATATATATATATATATATATATATATATACACACACACACACACACACATATATATATATATATATATATATATATATATATATATATATATATATATATATATATATATATATATATATATATATATATATATATATATATATATATATATATATATATATATATATATATATATGTTATAGCCAGCACTGTCTAACTCCATTCATCCAAAGACGAGATGCACACGGAAAACGTTTTGAATTTTCCACACATTATTTGAAATAGCAGGTTTTCCATAACTTATGCTGGATAAATACCTTTTACAAGATGGAGTAGTTCATTTTGCCGGATGACCATAACATCGAAAACACCCTGGGGCTCGACGGCGACAGCCAGAACCACAAGGATCCCCGCCACTACACCGGGGTTGACAGAGGAGGAGGCCATCTTCACTCGGCGAGAGCCACCACAGCTATGATGTCTGCAGCTTGAAATGACCGGCCTTATATACATGGCTGACGCCGGGGACAGTGTCTGTCTTGTTGAGATGGATATGACAACCATGTACGCACACGCGCACAAACACACACATATATGTATTCATATATATAACTGCCACTGAATAGGTTGGTCCATATCTGCTTACTTTTTATATTTTTTTTATATTGTATATTTTTTAGAGAGATTTTGTTTTGTTTTTTTATGTTGTCCTTTTTAATTGTCCCTTCTATTTTTTTTTTATTTGTAATCCATTGTGCTTAATTTTTTAAATTTAAATTTATAGCCTTTTTGTAATGTATGTTATTTATTTTGTACAGCCCTCGAAAATGTAATGAAGCCATTACAGAAACGTCGGGAATGAATTGACCCTTTTAACAAGTCTTTATGTCCGCCTCCCCTATATATATATATATATATATATATATATATATATATATATATATATATATATATATATATATATATATATATATATATATATATATATATATATATATATATATATATATATATATATATATATATATATATATATATGTATATATATATATATATATTTGTGTGGTCATATAATTGAACTCAGATATACTTATTTAAAACCTGAGAATGAACAAAGAAATAGACAAAAGTATTGCATTTGGTCTTCTTCATCAACGTTGCATATGCACTTTTGGTTTATAGTATGCATCTTGAAATCATGTATTCACATATGCCGCATATCTATGAAGATGCATGGAAGGATTTTGGTCGGAAAAGTGCGACATTTGAGCAAAGACTTTGCTAAGAATTAGTTATGCATGATTTTTAATGCATTTATGCTCGAGTAAAGGGAGATCATTTTGCTGATATTTTAATTAAAATGTAAAATAACTAAAAGTGAAGAGGTCTGGTGGTGGTTGGTGGACAGTATTACGAGTTTGATGATAAAACTTGAATCATGTATTGGAACACATTGCTCTTGCTGTGACTGGTTTTGCGTTTAAAGAAGAGACTGATAGAAGTGAGATGTAAAGCCACGGTGGCTTGTATCAATAAATATGGCGTCACAAGGCAAGTTAGGAAACATCAGTAGACATAGGTACAAGATTCTGGGATCCCAAGTGTCCGTAAATGTCTGAACTTTGAAACTAAACAGTAATAAAGCGAGTGTCGTGAAAAGTATACCTTAGTTTAACCAGACCACTGAGCTGATTAACAGCTCTCATAGGGCTGGCCCGAAGGATTAGATTTATTTTGCGTGGCTAAGAACCCATTGGTTACCTAACAAGCTTATTGTCGAATCCTAACCACATTAGACCGAGAAATGAATTTCTATCACCAGAAATAAATTCCTCCTATTCTTCATTGGCCGGTCGGAGATCCGATCTCGCGGCCAGCGGAGTGCTAGCTGAGAACGGAAGCCACTTTCCAACGAGGAACTAAATGTCGTGAAAGTCAGTCGAGTTCAAGTTAGTAGTGTTGGTGATGTGGTGGCAGTAGTGCTACAGATTCAGAGAGCGAGACAGGAGAATTGAATGATTATCGACTAAAGCGAAGTAAAAGTCAACGGGAGCTTCAGAGAAGATAAGAAATATTTAGTCTAGTGATTTTCCACTAGACTAAATATTTTAGGAGTTCTCATCAGAGAACTTCCACAAGAGGAATAATGAGAAGTGAATGGATGAGAAACGAATGGACAACAACAAAATGCAAGGCTTGCGTGGGTAAATTAAGAAAGGTTTATCATTCAGAAGACTTTGGAGGAAGCATAGAAGTACAAGCAAAGAAAATGGGATTGAGCCGGCCTTCCCCGAAGTGGGGTGAAGTAAATGGTGGCGGGGCTGTTTTTTAAGTGTTTACATCATTTGTGAGGGTGTCGGGTTTTCCTGCCCAATGAGTTCACACTTAATTCTAGTGTCAGTGCGTAGAAGAGACTGAACGGCTTGAAATCTTTTATAACGAAACGATTTACCCGGACTGAATTGCATATCCAAATCATAAAACGTGCATGTCTTTCCCAATTGATTTTCGGAATTATTCGTTCGTTTTATTGAGTCAGTTATGTAGTTTCTAATCTGCAACAAAATTTTTCATTTCAAGATTTTACCCTAAAAGTAAACTTAGAGCATTAAGAAAAACTCGAACTTCTTGCGCATCGTCGCTCTTTCTTTGTACAGTTGTCAGCACACCAGAACTTCGAGAGCAGGTGCTTGATCCAGGGGGTCATTTCACATTTTTGTTGAGGGGGGGGTGGTGGCGGCAAAGACGGTTTGGCGAGCGAAGCAAGCCTAATCTGCCGGTTTTTTTTTTTTTTTTTTTTTGAGCTATTTTACGTGGTTTTTGAAGCGACATGAGCAAGGTATTTGAGCAAAAATCATATATTCCCACTACTCTTTATTTCTCTCATCATCACTGGTAGACATAGTTCCTCGTTGGGTGAGTCGGTAGAGTTGTGGGCTAGCACTCGCTAGGCCCGAGTTCGAGTCACCGGCCGGCTAATGAAGAATTAGAAAAATTTATTTCTGGTGATAGAAATTCATTTCTCGCTATAATGTGGTTCGGATTCCACAATAAGCTGTAGGGTCCCGTTGCTAGGTAACTAATTGGTTCTTAGCCACGTAAAATAAGTCTAATCCTTCGGGCCAGCCTTAGGAGAGTCGTTAATCAGCTCAGTGGTCTGGTAAAACTAAGGTAGGCTATACTTAACTTAGCTAGTAGAAGACAAGGATCAAGAAGCTTAATATCCCCGAGAAATTTCATATATTTACGATTGCACATTTAAACAGAAAACATGACTTTTTTTCACACTTTAATGAAAATATACTTTATAAATCAAATTATAGTGCCATCACCTGGCAATGCCATGCATTAATGAAAACTATGAAACAACTGTATCATTAGCGTGCTGGAATTTATACTACGACTATGAAATAAAAAAAATAATGTTGATAATTTGAGTACCATAATGAAAATGAAATAATATAAAAGTAATAATGTTGATAATTTGAGTACCAGAATCAAAATAGAATAATATAAGATTTTAGAATCACATTCCTCTATAGAATTACACCAATGGGTACCGACGGTGTCGCATGCGAGCAAATTCATCCACTAACTCTTCCAAATCAAATGACTTAACCATATTTTCTGTGGCTATCAACAACGAGTAAGATAGCCGGTCATCCCCAGTTGTTCGCAGTTAGTTCTTTACATGTTTTAACGCAGGAAAAAAAACTCATTGCTAGCTGTAGTGACTGGAATGGTAAACGAAATTTTAAAGATAGCAACTCAGAAAAGGAAACTGGTAAGGCTTTCAGAGCAGTGTACACATCGATTAGGTCCTCCAGTTTCTCTGCAGAATGAATCTGTGAAACCAAGAGGACTGTATCAATGTGGGTACTGTCATGCTTTGCGAACAGAGTTAGTTTTTCCTCATCCAGGAACTGCTTTGATTGACAGTCAAATGCAGAGACTGAAATAAATCTATGTTACTGCTGAACCTGCGGTCAAATTCGGCAGTACACTTATCCATTGCTGGCAGAAACAGCTCTGGCTCCAAATGCTGTTTTAGACTGATGTTCTGAGAAGCTACCAATTGCCCTTGCCGCTTCCCAAGTGTACTGGTTTCAGGCAGAAAAAAAATAGTTATACTGTACATTAACGTCGTATAATTATCCGGTCAATTTCTCAAAATAAAATACCCAAATCAAAGCACAGATGTTGGTAACACCAGATCACTATAAAGACTGTCGCCTTAGGAAATTCGAAACTATCTCCAGAGACTCGAGAGAGATTGCAACGGTCGCTTACTGAGCTCCCTGAACATGACTTGAACCTGTACTGTACTCAGGCTCAGTCAGCTATTCAAAATGTAAACAAAAATTTGTAGCGAGCTAGTGAGTAGTAATGTTATCGATGAAGAATGGATCGGATTTTATTAAGGAAAACTTGGTTAATTGAAGTTTTATGGATCATCCCTTCCTCTGCAGACTTCATAGATAAGTGAAGACTACAGCCAGACAGACATACATGCACATACATACACACATACATACATATAGACAGACAGACACTGAGACACATAGGCACAAACAATGTATGTGTGAGATAGATAGATAGATAGATAGATAGATAGATAGATAGATAGACAGACAGACAGGCAGATAGATAGATAGACAGATAGACAGATAGATAGATATGACTTAGTGTGATAACATTTGAATTTTGGTATGAATAATCGAAAACCAGCTGCTGTTACTTCTTGGGGCTTGGGGGAGTGAGGGGGGGCAACTTTAGTCTTGGGGGACGCAGTTGGCCCCCCCTAAATGACGTCCCTGGTTCCATGTAAGTATATTTCAGATCCTAAATCTTCAACCTGCATGAGACCAAGCCTGTGCATGTTCTTTCAAAAGACCTTTTCGAAACTACTGATGAGCAAAAGGACCGAAATCTCTGTTGTTCCTTATATTAAAATAATTTGTGTCTTCAAATGACTTTAAATTTGTACAGAATGTAAATAAGGAAACAAACAAACTACCATTAAGTTTCATTCTTCCCTGGGATACTTGGTGCATCAGGTCTGCAAGTGATTTCATGACTTATTTAAGAGCAAAGCTAATAGACATACCGGGACTTTCTGGGTTCCAAAGAACAGGCGTAGCAGAGGACTGGGACCATTCCGTTGAATGAACGAGGACCTAAGAACGGTTACAAGTTGGTCGTTTAAGGCTCTACCCTAAATTTCAAACTTGTATTTCATTATCATGACCTCGTATTTTCGAGAATCCAGGGGTCGTCAGTTTAAGCTTTGTAGGTCATTCACCTTTCTTCTCTTGAACGTTCAGGTGTGTCGCCGTTCCTCGTATTCAGTTGTACAGTTTGTTATCTTTTATCTGTTATCGTGAATTTTTGTCTTTTTATTTTCGTCTGCCTTTCAAACCTCACTCTTACTGGAGTGGTCAGTTTTTTTTTTTTTTTTTTTTCATTTATCTTGATTTTTGTATATTAGTTTATTCTTTCGTTCAAATATAAGTATGTAATGGGTTGCATATCAATATTCAAGGGAACCAATACGTAGCGAAGCTTCTTGTCAGTGCTTCGAAGTTGGAAAGGATCCAACTTTGCCGGACCATTTAAAATATTAACATTATTTGTTGAACGTTTAATTTATTCAGCGACTTTCCTCAAAGGGATTCCAGAATTTATTCAACTTCTTTCCTCAAAGGGATTCCCAGAAAATTCGACGACTAAAAGAACTGCAAAACGAATAACAACCATTAGCAAAAATTGAACAAACCGGGGAGCGAGGAATTCCCTCGCCCATGAAATTCTATCCCTAAAGTAGGATTAGATAAAGCAATGTCTCTTTTTTTCATTTTCAAGCGCTCGCACATGTCACGTGAGCCGAATGAAGGACGTCGCAGAAGAAGCTGCCTGTTGCCAACCCTTTCTTTCTTTTATTTATTCAACAAACAGGATTTCGGGCTCTTTATGTAATCCGTCGCAAATACATAGCGCACTGCACGTTATTACCATTATGCAAGGAAAACATTTATCAGTCGCAAAGAACCTAACTGGTTTTAAGTGCTGCCTTCTTTCTCCGGAACGGGAAGCCCCAAAGACTGTTGTCCTTTAGTCAGGCAAGACACCGGCTATGAGGACCTCCAAAAGAGATAAACAAATACAAAGCAACGCACTCAGCTTGTTTGCATCATTTTGTGGGTTACTATGACACCACTGGCCTTTAACAGCTCACCCCCAAGAGTCCTTCTGAGAAAATGTTTTTGTTTGAATAATAAATACGTTTCATTAACTAACCTAATTCGCCAAGTAAAAATATTTTTTTTAGAAAGCTATGAAAGGCCAACATCTACTGATAATGCCCAGTAATGACTTACATACGATCAGTCCATATCCACTCTCTCTCTCTCTCTCTCTCTCTCTCTCTCTCTCTCTCTCTCTCTCTCTCTCTCTCTCTCTCTACTGCTGCCACATTGACCAAATACTTTCAAAGCAGTTTCAGTGTTATCAATTTTTGCCTCGCAACAAAAATGGTAAGGCTCAAGAGTAAATACGATTTCTTAATTCAAATAGATACATGCTCAGTTTTAGTTAACAAATCATGTTCGAGTGGAATCATTAGAACGATTATAAATAGTCATAAATGCAGATGAAAAATGAACAGAACTCACTGTATGTTTCCTTTTCTGAATAGAATCACATTCACACACACACGCACACACACACACACACGTGTGTGTGTGTGTGTATGTGTGTGTATATATATATATATATATATATATATATATATATATATATATATATATATATATATATATATATATATATATATATATATATATATATATATATATATATATATATATATATATATATATATATATATATATATATATATAATATATATATATGAAGCTCTCATAGGAAAAATGAGAGCTTATTTTTATATGTCACAGGACCATTGTGGTGAATTGATATATATATATATATATATATATATATATATATATATATATATATATATATATATATATATATATATATATATATACACATATATATTGTAATATCATCTTAAATTATTTTCTTGGTTTCTCATTAACCTAAGTTAAATTTTCATTTTTACCCAAGTCACGAAAAACTGCATGTTGGTTCTTTTCGCTCCCTTCGGGGGTTTTGTATGTATTGTTATATAGAGTTATATTCATCCGTTTGTTTCTCTTTTTTTTCACACTTCTAAGACCGGAGTATTGTCTTCAGCCTCGTCGCCCCTACTTGATGTGGGGCAGTTTTCCATCAGGCGAAGAAGGTTAATCGTTACAGCTCCCGGAAGGGCGGCTCGGCACCCTGTATTCTCACTGCGCTCCTCGTCGGTGTTGTCTGCAACGCTGCCTTCTGGCCAAGGCCAGGACGTTTAGACGCTCGCTTCCGTCAACGTCAGCCTGCTGCTGTTGGTGACGAGGTGTGCCTTGTGCCTCCTTGTGCGAGCTTGTCTGTAGGCTTTGATTTTGCTCACCTGTGAGCAAGGACCATCCCTTGCAATTACGAGTGCTCTGGCTGTGTCCTCCGGGAATCGTCAGGTAGGTCTTCTGAGGCCGGAGGAGGGTGAGCATCCCCTTCTGCCCATATTTACTTTCCCCTTTATGCGAGTGGACTCTCCGTCGGAGCATTGCATGAAAGCATCCAGTGAAAGCTCCCAACGCAGCCTTTAGAGACAGTTTTTCCTCGACAGAAACAGCTTCAGTGTATTTTCGCCGTATTGGGTGAATGGTTATTGGTGGTGTATAGAAAGTAAGGTGTATTGTTATCAATTTTTGTAAATTTATCCTCTGGTGTGAAGGAAGCCAATTAATTATTAATGTTAAGGTTTTCTTATGTGTGTCTCTTCCTTTCGTGTGGACGTGAGTGTGTGTTGATAACGATCTGCCACTGTGACTCTTCTCTCTGACGTCGGTATAATAGTTAGTTAGGAGATTGAGGTACGTGTGAGGATAATGTAGATGCTTGTGTGTTTTTTTTCTAGTTCCTCAAGTAGGTTGTAGGGGACATTTTTTTCGTTAAGTGTTTCTGTGAATAAATTAGTGTTAGATTTAGGCATTTGGATCCGTCACCCTCTTTGAGTGTTGATTACCTGAAGTCTGGTCTGTGGGAAATCTGATCTAGACTGGCAATTAATTTATTGATCAGAGGACCTGGTTATAAAAAAAATTGTTGTGGCTTTTGGTAAGGAATTATAATAAATATATATTAATGATATTATTCTATGCTCAGAACTACAAAATTCTTGTCCAAAATACGATGTTGAATTTCGTTTCGTTGGTATCCCTGGATCTTCATATCGTCTATGACGGACGACGCGATTCTTGCTATGGGTAAGGATGATAGACAAATTGATATTTAGCATATTTCTTTCCATCGAATTGTGCGTGATTTTCCTCTTTTAAGAATTATCTGTTTGAAATTAAAGTTGATTTTTTATGTCAACAGAATTTTCTTTTTAGATATTGAGATAAAGATCGTAACAACAATAATCTAACTAGTTTCCTCACTCATCTGTGAAAATGCAGTTGTCCACTTGCGCTGATTTTCTTTGGTGGCCGACAGATGGCGTTAATGACTTTTTTTCTAGCAAAAAAAAATCCTCTAAATTGTTCTTTGGATAATGGACCGCATGGAATTGAAGGCATAACTAAAGTACGATATCACTGATTATTTTTATACTATTTCATAACAATTAGTGGTAAATCCCCCAGTCATCGTTGGTTTAATTACGAGGCTGAAACTGAAGCGTAATTTAACCTTTGAACAAATGATAGCTTGCCATAATCACATGACCGATACAGTTTAGTTTCATTCACATGAAAATAAAACGGGGTTATTAGACAAATACTATATTTAGACCCGAATCATTAAATTACAAAAGAAAGCCATGAACAGGCCATGCAATCATTTTATTACAGAATTACTTTCGCAGAGGGCTATTAGTAAAATTTATCCACACTAATTGCAGTGCTCTGGATGGAGGTGCAGTGTGCAAATGCTAGTAAAAGGGGCAATATGGCAATGTTGCAAGCAACGCAGAATTCGTCCAAGTAGCAAGGCTATAGCCTCAGGAACTGTATAGGGAGCAACATAGTCTTTCCTTCTAACTTGATAATCCGATGTTTATTGGGCTTCTAATGACGAATTCGTGCGAAATTACAATGTTTTGCAATTTGCTGGCAATACGACAATGCTGAAAGCATGGGACTATTAATTTTGTCAACACAGCTCTAAAATAGCTCTAGGCTTTTTTTCAGGGAGCAAATCAGCTTTCCTTTGAAACTGGATAACATGCAGTCTGCTGGGCTTTAAATGGCCTGCAAGCATGCGCAATTGGCTTGTATTAAAATGGATTTCCAATATTGCAATGTTGCAACAAAGCTAAATTCGTGAAAATAACAAATTATACTTGAAACTGGTTAAAATATAGTCTATTGGATTTTAGGTGGTCCAAACCCAACTTTCAAAGCTTTGAACTGGATAAAAGGCAATTTACTGGGACTCTGATGACGAATATGCATTCGAAATCACAATATATTGCAACTGCTTGCAGTACGGCAAGGTTGCAAACAAACTCACAACATACAAAACAGGAAGACAAGAGGATGGTCTTGTTTCAAACTAAAGAAAGGGAAAACAATTTGTCTGTAATGCCGCAAATGCAATCGAAATTGCAGTATATTGCAACTTTCTTACATTACTGCAATGTTGCAAGCCTGACATAAACCATAAAAAGATCAAGACTGTAGTCTTTGGAAATTTTTTAATGGGCCGAAATGTTTTCTCATTCAAACTGGATTAAATAGAAATTAATGTTCTCCTAATGACGAATAATGCATAGGAATTTGCAATATGTTGCCATATCCTTGCAATACAGCAATGTTGCAAGCAATAAAAAATCCAAAGTAGCAACCTTATTATGATGTTTTCTGGGAGCAAACCAACTATTCCTTTCTTAAGAAAACGCAGTCTAGTGTTCTCCTGATAACGCTTATGCATATGAAGTTGCAATACATTGCAATTTCCTTGCAATAAGACTGTTTCAAGCAATGCATACTTCGCCAAAATGGGATTTTTCCTCTTGGCAAACAAACTTTTCCTTCGAACTGGATAAAATGCAGCTTATTGGCCCGCCAATGACCGATATACACTGCAATTGCAGAGTATTGCTGATTTATACCATTACGCTGTATGATCAAAGCATTTACGCCTTAATCCTCTGCATAATGTCGAATTAATGAACGGTAATGCTCAGTAATTATGGAGAATAAAAAGAAAGCTTGCCATCAGTAATATCAATAAATTCTTTGAGAACAGAATTAACATTGAGTTATAATTATTGTTTTCAAGTTGAAAATGTTTTCATTTTGGTGCAATTTATGTAAAACAGGATATATTAGTCCAAGATGTGTTGCTGTCGTCATATGCTGCTTTTCAACGGTTCTGTACAAATTCATTTTCTTATTGTATCTATAGTATTCCTACCTTATGCATTGCCCAATGGTTCTTAGATATTTTGGCACCATAAACGATGGTGCAAAGTTTCATCATATCAGTTTCAGCAGATGAGTTGAGGGAGAGTCTGTATGTGATTAATATTGGAGATATATCTTGAACACTAACAATCTTAAAGGATTTTTAGTATGTAAATAATGATACACCATTCCTTCTGCTTATATGTTTATTTTCGCAGGATTCCCCAGCTCATCCATTCCCATAAGTTAAAACTGTTCAAGGTATGCCAGGATCGTCTGTCTACGAACAGTCACTGCTGCAGAGTTGTCGGAACTGCCAATCTCCACGGCTTTTAAAGCAGGTGATATAAAGATATTTTATTATTTTGAGTAGTCTATAGTAAGGTCAGAAATGTAAATTAAAATTAAATTGGTTTTTATTTAATTATCTTATGCTGAAAACTGTAATATTCATGTTCAAAATACGGTGTTAAATCTTACAATGTTGGTATGCCTGGATCTTCATGCCGTCTTTGACGTGCCACGTCATTTTAGCTGTTGGTGATGATTTTCGTGCCATTTTTTTATTTTCACGAACGATTTATTCCCAGTTGATGAGAGATCGTAATTTGACGTCATTTGATTCAAGGTGAGTAATGATGACGGTGATAAATGGCATTATGGCAGGCGTCACTTAGAAACACAAGAATTATTAAGGAGCCTTTGGGTAGGTGCCCACCAAGACAATATGCCTACCCTTGTTGAGGTTACTGAGGTATCGATGATTTTTGAGATATTTTAGCCCTAAGGTATGGGTGTGGGAGACACTGACCATCCATAATATAGAACCTTTGTGTTTTTTCAAAGCTGAAACTGTAAAATATCAGTAATTAAGTCAATTGAGCGGCAGGTATCCTAATTTGCACGTCATACCATAATCTTCCCAAAGTCTTTGGCCCAGGTCGACGATTAACCCTACGAAGGGTATTTTGGGTATAGCCTTATCTTTAATCATCAGTCTCAACCCATCCAAAGCAATATAGCCTAGGCTTATCATACCCTAGAGTAGAGAAGTATGAGCGTCCTCCCTCACCTTCAAGTTTTTGAAACCGTAACCTAGAACCTAAGAATGGCTTCCAGTTTCATTAGGTTATGTTGGTATTTTATTGGCCCATCTGTTATGGTAAAACTTTTCAATAGATTAACAGTGAATACTCATAGTAACAGGTAGCTTACGTGGGTATGAAATGAGCAAGGTCGAGGGACAGTTGACACAGCAGTCTTTTGTTTTGGGGAGATGGGCGAAGTAGTCTAGACCTTGCGAATGGGTTGAAATATGAAAATTCAAGTGAAATTAAATGCTTTTAAATTTTACTTTGCATGCTCTGTAAACTTACACCAAAAAATATTGTTATTTAGCCCAGGAATGGATGCTTTCCAGAATCAGGTTTTGGATTTTACAACAAATTTTTGTGTAATGGTACCTGCTGTTCTGAAAACTACTGCCAGGTTATAAACTACTCATAGAATCGTATGGGTTATATAGCATATGTATGCGAACTGCATGGCAGGCTGGTATGGTTAGCCTAGTAGTGATGAAAACTATTTCTATGGTCATATCAGTGGTGTGGTAGTAGAACTATATTTTCAGCATTCAGCAGTGGAAGAACCCATGAATAAAACTGTTTAGTTTTTAAAGCTTAAAGATACTGGTACTCTTTACCAGAGTGTCTATGGTTTTATAAAAGTCCTCAACAGTTATGTAGTTTTAACATTTTATCATAAAACACATGTCAGTAACTGATTTCATACAGTGTGGACTCACTTTACACTTTTTGTGACAGACAAGACATGTCCAGTCCTAAATTTAGCTTCCTGATACTGGGAAGAGATCTAACTGGTTAAATACATTTGATAGTCTCTGCACTGTTGCTGACACAGTCTTTGGTGTCAGATTCTGTGCTTGAGGTTAGGCTCCCAACTTCATTGAGAGGTAAATATTTTAAAAGTAGGTTTGAATCAATAGAGCATAATAGTAACAGGTTGTCTGTATAGCCATATTTAGATTGTGGAGGTTATGCCTCATGAGATGTAGGAATGAGTTAAGGGTTTAAAGTCAGGCCAAACCCTTATGAAAATGATCAGATAAGACATGTTCAGAGCTATGAGGCTGTCAGAGAATTGTTATCCTTCAGAATTTGGAATGACTGTGATTTACAGCATTGTCAGTAATTTGCCATTTTGGAAATTATTTGAATGTTTTCGAAATGTATCACCGAAAGGAGGTTGCAATGAAGTCATGATTTCCCCTTGTATTGCAGGCCAGCGAATCCAGTAAAAACTTGTGTTGTCATGGGGGTCTGAACCATGCCTTAGGCAGTACCAGTATGGAAAGAAACAAAAGGTCTCCCTTGTAGTCTCTTGCAACTGGATCTCAATAAGGTATGTGAATGGAATAGGAGTTGGTAATATTGCTCTCTATGGTAAAGTCTTTTGAAGGCTGCTCATGTCAGCAGTCAGGTTCAACTTAATCAGTTTATGAAGAACTTCTTTCTCTGCCTCTTTTCCCACTTCTATGTGGGGTTGATGTTTTTGACAGCTTTCCTCCACATGGCTCGGTCAAACACATCGTCCCCAGACAATTGTTTGTTTCTCAGATCTTTTACAACATCCATCCACCTTCGCTTCGGTCTTCCTCTTGCTCTCCCGCCAGGCACCTCCATCTGCATCACTCTCCTCCCGACATGTCTCGTCCCTTCTCATCACGTGGCCATGCCACTGCGGTGTTCTTTCCTGGGCCTTCTTTTGATAGTTCTACAACTTTAGCAGTCAATCTTATTCTTTCTTTCTTGATCCTGTTAATTTTTGTTACCCCCCACATCCATCTAAGCATTTTCATCTCCACCACATCCAATTTCTTCTCTTGCACTCTCTTACCGGCCATGTTTCAGCTCCATATATCAAAGCTGGTCTCACTGCTGTCTTATACACTTCTTTAACCTTTAAGTTGATTCTGCAGTCACACATGACACCTGACATCTTTTTCCAGTTTTTCCATCCAGTCTGCATTCTTTGTGTAATTTCTACATCCAAATCTCCATCACCAGCTACTTGTGTTGAACCAAGAGACCTAAATTTTTCTACTCAGTTCAACCTTGTCCCTTCCGCACTAATCTCGGTGTCTTGTTCTTCATTGAACCTTAAATATTCAGTCCTCTTTCTACTGATCTTTAATCCTCTGTCTTCCAGAACCCTCTTCCATTTCACTAGTTTTGGCTCCACCACCCCTCTGTAGGTGCTGCATATCACGATGTCACCAGCAAACCTGATGCATCAGGGGGATTGATCTCTTATTCCTTGAGATAGCACATCCATTATCAGGTCAAAAAGATATGGACTTGAAGCAGATCCCTTATGTAAACCAACTCTTACTGGTATCCATTCAGTTAACCCAAGAACATGTGGTATTTGTTAATATGGGTTACAAAATTTATCCATTATTTCTTATGATGCCTTGAAATAAGATTTTCTAAATGAACCTTACCTCTCCATTATATAGCTTTTACTTCCACGCCATCGGGAGTTTGACATATTGAAACAAAACACAAGAACACTTAGTTTTCTGTGAATATCCTCCTTCTATCCATAAACTTCCCCCCACCCCCAACATCCGCCACCAGGGGAGTGATAGGCACAAACACTCGTACTCGTAGCTGACAGTCTAGTTGTGCCACCGCTTTCGCTAGGAGTTCGGCAGACACGTGGTTTTTTTATGTTGGTTTGTTCTTTTATTTTTTTTTAATATTTGTTCGTTACAATCCCATAAAGTAAGAGTTCCTGTAATAGGCATTATTCCAGTATTATTACCCTCATGATATATTTTACCGAGGGAAAAGTTATGGCTGGATAACTGTATAAATCGTAATTGAACGAAATGCGGTAATTGATCGTGAACGAAGAGAGCTTGTTAGGTGTCAGGTTGTAGAAACAACTATAGAGGATAATACTATTAAGACTTAACCTAAAGGGCTACATGTCTTCTGCTCCTTCTCTTTGGTCTGTTACTCCAAATGAGCTTTCCATCGATTCAGGGCATTAGATTTGATAGGATGGAGTCATTTTGTGTTATTATTATCATTAGTGTTTTATTTTTACCCTCCCAAGAATTAGGTAAATTAGGATCGTTTCCTGCGTTGGCAAGTTCTGTCTCACTCCCTCGTGGCTTGGAGTGACAGGGAACCGAGACATGTCAGAAAGTGGTGCGGATCTGCGCCAGTTGTTCCCTTCCTCTGTCTGGTCTGGTATGGCACCAGGTCCGGCATTAGTGGCGTAAGGAATTTGTATTCGTGTAGGAATAAATTCATAACTGCCTTAGCTTATAGGGCCTATGTATATATATATGTGTGTGTGTATTGAATACATATATTGATATACACTATGTAGGTATAGATACATAATGTGTGGGTTTATATTTATACATTATGTATAAATACTTATGACATCATTAAATATTTTCTTTTATCCGAATAGATGTTGATGTCATTATGGCTTATTCCCCTTTACTCAGAATAGGGAAAAGCCTTCTTTGGACAGAAGCAAGAAAGATTGTGGCTTTTCCTTGAGTTGCCCTAGATAGGATCAGTGCTCTAAGAGACCAACTAACAAGAAAAATAGTATTGTGCCTACGGAATGGCTATGAATTTTCAACTACCGTATGTCAGTTTCTTTAAGGAATAATGAATCTGATTGTAAGCATATTAGTCACTTGGAACAGAAGCTACCAATATCTAATTTCCACTTACAGGCCTTCTGACTGAATGGCAGGTGTTTTCAGCAATATTAGTTGATGATTAGGAAACCTTACAGCTCTCATTTTATGACTGGAGGAGAGATACTTATTAAGTTTAAAGAATCCAAGGAAACTTGATTGATTTGGTTATTGCCTCCAAAGCTGTTTGAGTCTTTAGTATAAGTCTGTGGAAACTATTAAACCCTCTCTTGATAACTATAGGACCTTTGATATGGTAAGAGAATTACAAGTGTTGCGCAATGCTGACTTTGCATTGAAGATACGGTACTAGTCTTTTGGTCCTGACCTAGGTTGAGAACAAAATATCTATTTTGAGGTTTGTCCCTCTCAGGGTTGTTAAATGCAGACTGGATATTATTTAGAGACAATGAGCTCGACACTTATGCCATATAGGGCAATTAGAGTATGCCTCTTAGAGACAATATTAATCATTATATGTTTAAGAAAGAGCGAGCACTACTATGTCTAATTGCTCTGCCCCTTTTTCTGTTAGTTGGTCAAATTAACACACACACAACCTCATACTTGAGTTATTATCTTTGCTGGAGGTAATTATTCATTGATTAGAAAAATTTTAGTGTATGTTCTCAGTCACTGAGATAAGTGATGGTAATGGAAGGTACTCATCATCCTAAGGCTGGCTGTAGACCATGGACTGTAGGCATCCCCTGTTATGGACCTGTTTGAGACTAAAGGAAGTCGTATCTTTACCAGTTTTGGTTTACCATTGCAAGGTCCTCTAGCTTGGAGAGGAACACCAAGCTGTTCCCTGGGTAGGTCTAGACTGTAATGCCTTTCCTACTCTTGCTAGGTTTCAGGAAGTCTTTGTAAGTTGTCTCTTGGCATTGATTACCCCAGGTGACTAGGGAAGGCTGGGTTTGCAGTTTATTTCAGTGGTGGATGCAAGCATCCGAGAGGTGAAAAGTTTTCATCACACTCCCACAAGCTACAGATGACTGCCTGGTATGGTCCATGGTTCTGGTGATCCCAAGACAGGATTTCACAGTAATGCCATTATCAGTTCTGGGAGAGAACCTACCAATCGATTCTTGGGCTTGTCTGAGGACAAAGAAATCTAAATGTTTTTCAAGGTGTTAAAGTGAAGTTTCCCAAGTCTCTGCCATGTATTTTACCCAAGAATCTCTATGCAGTCCTTCAGTTCATTATTTTGTCAATCTTTGAACCTTTTAGAACTAGCTCCTGGTAAATAAGTTTCTGTGGAAACTTCACAGTAGCCTTAGACACAGCTAAAGAGTTAGAGACCCACAGTCTTAGTTAGATAAGATAGGCCTTACAAAAGACAAGGCAATTATCTTTGCCTTATTCTAGACTAAGTACAGTTTTGGGCTAGACCCTTAACTATAACAGTATCTTTACCTAACTTGGAGTCACAAGGGCTTGAGGAACTTGACTCCTTGGGGGTCCAGTACTGTCTGTAAGAGTTGTTGGAATTGCGCTAACAGAATTAAACCTGATGTCAAGGTTCTATCTTGTGTGATATGGAAACCTAAGGTAGAAATGCGATGTCCTTTTCATTGGGTTTTTGGTCAAGGACTATCCTTAATGGAAGGTAAGCCACTGGACATAAGAACAATGGCTACAACTTTTAAATTTGAAAACTTAGACTTGGATAAGATATTAAAGTCAATCAGTGGCATGGTACTCATGTACTTGTTTTGGCTTTGGATAAGATATTAAAGTCAATCAGTGGCATGGTACTCATGTACTTGTTTTGGCTTATCTTCATGGTGCAGAGATTAAATACGATTATGGCAGAAGAGCATTAACTCCTCTGGCTTGTGAAGGGGATATTATGTCCTGAATCAATAGCTAGTCTTCTTTGGTCTACTGCCTTTTAAACCTGGTTGTGGTTTTTGGAAAGCCTGGAGGTACTCAGTGTTGAGTATTAGAATATACCTTTTTCTGTACATATGGACTTGTTAGTTATCCATCATTGGCTCTGCAGGGTTTAGGCACAGTAACCCTACCCCTCCTTCTGCTGAAGGGGGTATCCTCCAAAGAGACCTCGGGGTATCTTCATGATGAGGATCTCGTACCTGAGTGACAATCCTCCTAAGGCGTCGTTAATAGCCTGTGGATTGAGTTCACTGGTTAAAACAAACACTTTTGTACAAATATTTTGTTATTAAATAGCCTTTAAGGATTGGCTGATTTTCACTTTGCCCACCTCCAGTTTCAAATGTGGGAATCAGCTATAATGCCCAGGTCTGGCATGGACAGGTGATCATCTTGAAAACGAATGTAGTAAATTTCTGATGTTTCTAAAATGGGTACTTTATAGGCTAACTTTTTTTTTTTGGGGGCAGGACACCACAGTATGATGTGGCTGTGGAGGGTAGAAGCTGAGGCTGGTAGAGAATTAGTTGGCGTGGCATTGTAGTAAGCGGCATCAGATCGTTGGCATAAACGTGCAGGTGCCAAGATAAAATTCTTTGGAGAAGGACTCAAGCAGCTGACACCCATAGGAAGACGGGTTTAAGGTCGTATGAAGGGGGAGAATGAGAAGACCTCATTACAGGATGAGAGTTTGATGTCATCCACATTTGGATTAATTTCGACTGGATTAACCAAAGTCATCTGGTAAGGTTATTTTCAACCTAGTATTTATATTCGAGATAAATGTATGTATGTAGCAAAGATTACCAGGAAAGAATTCTGTGAAGGGAAATTTGAGAACCAAGGGAATGGAACATAAGTACAGTACAATATGCAACACTATGTATGACTTACATAGTTTTGATCTGGTTTTCATGTTGTAGTGAAATTGTTTCATAGTGATCACTTTTCTCAGAGAGGAAATCTGGATGCAATAGTGCCACATTCTTAATCCAATTTTTTCTGAGTTCAGTTTATCAGCATTAAAACCATGAGTTGTTAGTAGCGTACTGGCCTGTAAAAGCTGGTTGAATTGCCCAGTCTTTTGGTGGCCTTTCTTTATTGGTGAATTTTCAAATTTGAGGTTGGCTGGCACCCCTAACCCTTGCAAATTTGGAGGGGTAACTGTCATTATAAGCAAAAGTAATTTAGGTCGTGGAGGATATGTATTGTTCCTCATTTGGAATTCCAAAAGTGACCAACAGAAGAGAGTAATTGTTTGCATTTCAGCTTTAGACCTGTCGTATCTGGTGTTTTGCAGGGTGATGTTTTTGAACCTTTGTGATGTTCATCTTTGCAATCCACAAGTTTATTGGCCTTAAGAAAAAACTACAGTAGTATATTGCAAGCATTATACAGATGTTCATTTTGTTTTGTATTGTATTTTGTGTCCTGGGAGCTAGGAGTGGTCAGCATCCCCCACCGTAATTCATTGGTGTATTTTGTGTGCAATTATCAGTACAACATGTGATGGTCATGTTAACTTAGCTGTTGCGTTTGGTGTACCCATACTGCCCAGTCACTGCATAACCATGTTCTCAAACCGTTGAGAGTGGTGTAGCTTGTAACTAGCCTTCCTCAACAATAAATTGAAATTCTTGTCCAGGTGTGCTCCCGTGCTATACTTGAATGTGTCTTAGAAAGGCTAGTTGGAATGAAAAAATAACTTGTATATTGTGACTACACCACTGCTGATTGGCACTTATCTGATGTGTAACCAAAGTTCAAGAGTAAATGGTTCTTATGTGGAATAGGTGACCCCAGAAGCAGAAGGAAGTTTTGCCCATTCCTTGCTTGTTTCTTAGTCATTTTTACTAATCACTCTAAGATTTTGGTTGATTTCCCTTAACTAGCTAGCACCAGTGTAGAAAGAACATGACTGTTTTACAACTCATGAAACAGAATGTTAACCTTGTGTTTACATAGCCCAATTTCTGTGATTAAATGTAAGTGATACATACTGATACATATTGTGCAGAGTTCAGACTTGAGACTCAACAGGTCAGGTGGCCGTGTAGAAAATAACCTGTCAGGTATGAAGTATTACTGATCAACACCTATCTGATGTACTTACTTTTCTGGTGGACATGGAGTAGAAAATAACCCTGAGCCCAGTTTTGGCTCTCATGCTGAGCAGAGGCTGCAAATAACGGAAGTAAACCCCCATTATTCGCGTTCTCACTGATCGCGCAAACTATCTGATTGTTTCTGTAACATATCTTTTTCTGGGAAAATCTGATTCATGGATTTTTCACTGAGAAATATTCTAATTGTTGAAATGGGAAATGTTTTTTGTGATAAAACTATTAAAGGGTATATGCATTTTTACAGGGTTTTTCTGTGTTTAAACTATCAAAATGGAGTGTTTTTTAGTTTTGGCTTTTAGCTGCTGAGCAGATCCCCTGGCTGCAAATATGGGGCGATCACGGTACCTCAAATTAGTGCACATATATTGTTGGGGACTTGGGTAACTAACTGCTGCATGCAATCATTGTATGGAAGGCACTGGATGTTTACCAACCATAGCCCCTGCCCAAATTGTACAATTTATCTGGAATATAAAATGGGGCAGACTTTGTATCAGATTGAGATGAAGTAAGATGGTTAAATGTTTGTATGTGTTCTTGTAACTATTAGGAAAGTGATGGTATTCATGGCAGTACCATGAAGCACTGGGCCACAGACCATACAGGTGATTTAGACCACTGGGAATGAGGAGCTAACTGCTCCTTTTTGGGTATGAGGCAAAGCTATAACAAGAGGTTTGTGTACTCTGTGAATGGAGATACAGTATTTCGAACTCATTCTTCTTTGGTGTTAGATTGTCTTTATACTATTGTTTTATATGCAGGAAGAATTCTGGCCATGATGGTTCAAATTCAAGTAGAGTAGTAATCAACAGAAAACAAAAAGTATTAGTCAGACCTTGAGTTTTTGAGGCAAGAGAATTTTTTGGTAATTGCATCATTTTGTGTGAAAAAGTGTCTTAAATTACAACACTGAATTTATAATGTCTTTTTTTTTTCTATGCAGGTTGCATGATTCCTCGTCATCGGTGACCTTCAAGTCGTGATGTGGAAATAACAGAAGCAAAGTGACACTTCTCGTGGGTTGTCTGCACATATACCACTCTCTGAAAGTTGTTGGATTGAAAGCTTTGCATAAAATCAGGTGGTCATTACTGTAATAGAGTGCTTGAACAAGACCACTGAGTCTGACTTGCAGACGCACTAGACTTTTCCCCGGGGGATTTGTCAGAAAAAAATGACAAATGGAATGAGGTAAAAGGTACAGAAGTTAGACAGCTGACAAGAGACCAAGGGAAGAGACCTAGTGCAGGGCATCTGGGGCTGAAGGGATACCAAAGAGTCTTGAGTGCTGTCTGTCTATTTCTGGAGCTCAGATTTTAACTCCTCCTTGGATTTACATCAGATTAATTCTAAGATGATCAGTTTGTGTATCCTAAAATTGGTTACTTCGGAGTAATTTCCAAGTCTGCATTTGGCACATCTTATGCATCTTCATTCGCATTCCTCAAATGAGGTTAGAAGTTTGAAGAGTTTTCTTCATTGTCCTATACTTTGTACACTCTCAGTCAGAATTCCTATGTTGTTTCAGAACATGCCTTGCCCTTAATTTCCTTTCCCGTCATTGTAAATTTGCTTATGCTTGCTGTGATATACATCCTTAACTCCCCTTTTCAGTCGTCAGTCTTTCAAAAAATATTGTAAGCCTTCTTTTTCTGATTCATTTGTTACCACCAGGACATCTGCACGCACAAGTTACCAGGGGCCTCCCTTTCTTCATTTCTCCGCAACTACCTTGATGGCTATGAGTACTGGTGATGGTCACCAGTGTTTATCTCAAATTCTCTATGTTTCTGCCATTATATTCAGACAAGTTCTCATATCATGGTAAATTTCCAACACCTGTTTAGTAAGACCTCTTTGCCATCTAATTGCTTGTCTGGGTATTCCTCCAATGCTTTACCCAGACATACTTGTGTGCGGCTTCCTTTCCTTCACTGCCAACACCTTCACACATACTTGAATACACTGTGTTTCAGTAGTCTTGGCATTTATTTATTTCCATTATTTTTACTCTGTATAGTTATTGACCTATCAAACATCCTGCAAAGGCTTGTAATGTTTGCGCATGCTGAGTAGATGTTTATTTCCATGTAATCTTGTTCAGTTCCTTAACGATTAATTCTCTTGCTGTTTAGTTGACATATGAAGGATTCTCATAACCTCTTCCGATGTTGAATTCTGTATTGATTTTTTATCATAACAACATCTTTCAGTTCGTATTCTTTCTCTTCACAGAAGAATCTCAAAGTACTGCCTTCACTCTTCTCTTTAGTATATTCCAAACATGTTCTTTCTCTGATTGCACATCCACCGCAGCAGCATCTTCTCTAGTCACCTCCTTCTTGACCTCCTTCCCTCTTCTCCTCATAGGCCTTGCCATCCTCTTCTGCCTCTTCTTCTCGAGAATTTGAAGTCTTTATTATTTTTGCATCCCTCTGAGCCTAAACTTATCTCAGAATGCACAAGGTTGCTGAGGCCATTAGTTCTTATGGTGTCTTGCTCATTCATGATCGATGACACCCCTAAATGGGATTACCACTTATGGTGTAACTTGCATGGCTCACTGTAGATGGTACTAAAGGCTCTGTTCAGTGTCCCTTCAATCCCAAATGCATTGCTGTCTGCCTTTTACTTTTCAACTTGGCCTTATTCGACTTAAAATTTTCTTTTTGACATTTATTGTACATTGTACAGTATTTATCATTTGGCTGAGCATTCCCATTTTGAAGATAGACAAATGGACCTCATCTGTAGGCCTTCCATTCCCTGTTGAAGAAACTGGGGCCAGTTAAACCATTATTTGAGAGTTATCCCCTTCTGTTCTGAAATTTTGTCAGAATCCTCAAGGTTTTTAGATATCCATTTATACATTATTTGAAGAACAGCAGTTTATTGGATAAAATTTGAAGTTTGCTGTTAAAAAACTGTTCAAACCATGTTTTTTGTCTTGGTAGGTCGCCTAATCTATCTCATAATGATAAAGGTTGTGATGATTTAAGAATGTATCCTCAGGCAAGCCTGTGAGGGTCTAACGATGTGACTTTGTGGCTGTGTTCAAATGCTGTACATCAGAATTGTTACGGTGCCTTATCTAAGATTTTTGTAATGTTATTTTATTTGTAATTTGCATTTTTTGGGGCACTCTTTTGTTACCTTTTCTCTGTTAATTAATGGAACAATTAATGGTACAGTTTATTTTTTCATTGATTAATTGAAATTGAAAACAATAACCCTAACTTATGGTTATTCTGTGAAGAAGAAGAAAAGGTGTTGTGTATTTTTTACATAATGGTTTTGTTTCAACTGTGATAAATCTGATATGTGGTATTTTTCATATAGTATCGTACTGTAAATTTTGAGTTTTGATGGAGCAGGATGAATATTATATCAACGATTTACGTTTTTAGGGACTGTTATTAATTGTCAAGAGTGGTTCAAGGTAAATACAAGTATTTTGTGTGAGATTTTAAGAAGCAGCAAATTTATCAATTTCTTTCAGTTAAGATGCTGTCTTTGTTTAGTATTCATTTTTTGTCTGTTACAAGGTCATTACATTAACCTGGCCTTATTTGTGTGACTTTTTAAACACCTGGCTTTATTTTTGTGACTTTTTAGACACTATAAACCACTGTAGAAGGAAAATGGAGAACACCAGACTGCCGTGGCTGACTTATGTAGCCAAGTTACTGCAGGATTAACATTTTTACACCAGTGTTTGCCTTTTCCAGTTGATGGGTGATTGCTCTGCAGTTTTGGCTGGAACACTTGTTAATAGATGGGCAGTTGGGTTTCTGAACCCAGACTACAGCTACCAGGTTACCTCATGGCTGATTTCCAACTCTGCCTTCTCAGACTCATTCCAAGTTCATACCTCCCCTCAACCTTTTACTCGACTAGTTTGTTCAGACCTCTTTTTTTTTTTCAGCAAAATTCACTTCAGGTTTGGTCGATTTTCTGAAATTTGGTTATAAACCTCGCATTTCAGCGAGTTACTCCTGTTATTGCCGCTCACTCTGACCAGTTAAGAGAGTAAAAAGTCTTCTTGGTTCAGTTTCAACTTGTGTATTTCGCTGGCCATTCTCTTTAGTATTACTACCCATAGAGATGTTTAATTAAGCTTGGGTTTCTCAGGACCATCAGATGCAACGGCAAGTTTCTATTGTATGTCAGCTATCTTTTTCATCATCTTGTCCCATTCAACTTGCCTATCTGCAAGACATTTACGAGGTTTCCATCCATCTCACCTTTCAGAAGTTATCCATTTGATTTGGAAGAATTTATAGTCCACCTCCTGACCCCTTTTGCCCTTGGAATTTGGGATTCTTTATACCTCACTCTCCAGGGAGCTCCCTTTTTGGTCGTTTCTGGATTCTGTCACTTGGCATTGCAGCAGCTCAGCATCCTTCCACCTAGGTTAAAGCAACAGGTTTGTGAATAACGAGTGACATCGTTTTCATTCAGGAACTCATTACGTTTAATCAAATTCCCCTTCTGATTCCTTAGCCCCTTTGCAGCTGCATCTGCAATGAATACCGTCAGTGGCAATAAAGCAAACTAAATACATTGTTGTATGTGGTGTCCCTATATTGCGAAAATAGTGCCACACTGGGATAATATTAGACCTTCAAATTAGTCACTCGTGTGACTCATGGCTATTAGATGAATGATCCACTTGACCCAATCATTGAAGTCATAGAATGCAGATCAAATATATCTTTAGTGATTGTTCAACTTTCGACAAACAAGTTATGTCAAACATTAAAAAGATTTAATGTATTTCGTGAAGAAAAAATCCTTCCGTACAGTCCTACAAGAGTTGAGAATGTTAACTCAGTGGATTATGGTGTCTGGGACTTTGCACCACAAAAGACTTAGGCCAGGCCTAGTTTTTCTGTAGTACAAAGTCACCTGTCAATCATGGTGGACTTGTCTGTTCTTTTAGCGTCACCAGTCCAAAGCATCTCTCGCAAAAATATTTTAGTTACCTCCGGTTCATGATATTTCATACCCCTGCAAAACCTCTCTCTCACAGCATCAGCAAAACCACTTTCCTGACTGGATATTCTCAGTTTGCCCTTTTCCATAAACTTGGTTTTATTGGCGCTGATTTCACTCTTCTTCGTTCGTCTTGGTCCATCCAGACCTCGTCTTCTGTTTGTCTCTGGCGTTAAGATCAGGTCCTACTCATGTAGCAGCTCCCAAGTGCCTTGTTTTTTGTGTTCCTTTGTAATGTCTCCCAAGATTATGGTCACGAATGAAAAACTGGGCACTGATCCTTGTGGTGGACTCCAACATCAATCTCAAGTTCTTTTGATATAGTTTACCTGTTAAGTATTCATTCATTTATATTTGTTTTTCATTTAAATTTCTTATTTTCTAATGACTGATCTCTTCTTCTTGCGCTTCATACTACCTTCTGGTGCTTCTTTCAAATGAACACCCTGTTCTTTAGTAGCTTGAATTCCAAGTCAGTGGCCCCTGTGGTGGCCTTGTTCCACATGAATAGGTTTCATCTTCTAAATCATGGAAATAGGAATAATGTTGTAGTCTTCCCTAAAGTTTCTACGTCATTCTGTAAGTGCCCTCACTTGTACAAAGAGGCCAGCACCCTTTGGTTTTCTGAAAATTCTTTTCTGAAGTCTTTCGAGCCCTAGGGAACCATTTCATTTAACGAGTTTCTCGTTGCTTGGTACTTGCGCGAAGATGCCTCTTTATAAAGAGTCTCAGCTGCTGCGATTTTCCTCGAACAGAACGAGACTGAAAATTGTCATTTCTGGAGTCTTTCTAGCACCATGGGTCATTTCTTATAGTTATAAAAAGGTTTGTAATGGGGAATTGAATTTATCCCCTGCAGTGTAACGTAACTTGGAGAAATGTCATGCTTAACGCTTCTTTAGAGTGGTTTGTTGTAAAGGGAGTTAATGGCCTTAATATTCTATACAACTGTAAGATGTGTACTTTTAAACCATTATTATTCACTCTATATCCAATGTCAATACTTGTACTACGTCATTGGTATTTCTGTCACGTTTATATTTGTCTTCTCTGGGCTTTTTATCAAAAGACAGAACGAGTTCATTTTGAAAATACGAAAAAGAGTGGGATACTGTGTCAAGTGCATTGTTAGTTTCGTTTTAAGGAGTTGGGGTGTTTTTTTTTTTTTTTTTTTTTGTTAAAGTATGTTTGTGTTTTTTAAACCCATCCTCTCTCTCTCTCTCTCTCTCTCTCTCTCTCTCTCTCTCTCTCTCTCTCTCTCTCTCTCTATCATTGTAGTCAGGTAGAACTCACTCTCTCTCTTGTAATATTTCGTTATAGTCTGGTAGATTCTCTCTCTCTCTCTCTCTCTCTCTCTCTCTCTCTCTCTCTCTCTCTCTCTCTCTCTCTCTCTCTCTCTCTCTCTCTCTCTCTCGATAATATTCCCTTGCAGCGTTGTAAAATCTCTCTCTCTCTCTAATGTTTCATTGTAGTCTGGTAGAATTTCTCTCTCTCTCTCTCTCTCTCTCTCTCTCTCTCTCTCTCTCTCTCTCTCTCTCTCTCTCTCTCTCTCTCTCTCTCTCTCTCTCATATATAATACCAGATACAAAGACGTAAGAGAAGCCAAAAGCCATACTAAAGTCACAAATGACTTTCATAAATGGTACGTGAGACTTCTTATAAAAGGTTTGGATAAGTTGAAATGAAACGTTGCTTAGAGATACTGCTTAAATGAAGGTACTGCAGAACGAGAGAGATATATATATATATATATATATATATATAATAACTTTTAGACTAGTTAAAGATATCTGCATTGAGGCCAAAAAGAAAGATTTGGGTGTACCGATTTAGGACACTGACTAGGCCTGAGTAAATTTTTAAGGTTTCTTAACTCGAAATCATAAAATGGTTAAGGATTATCTCGTATAACGTGGGATTACTGATGGGAAGTGGTTCAACAGAATTAGTAAAGAAAATTTCAATCTTGCATAAATGGACTAATAAATGACATAAAACTACCATTGTAGTAGGACGTGAATGAATATTGATGACGTCATAGTGTGACGTCATTATTCCTGTATAGTAAAGGTTGACGTCATTGACATAGTAAATGTTATGACGTCATTGATGACGTATTTAAACTGTAGAATAAAGTGAGGAAATAAAAACCATCAGATATCCGGACAGAGTTTTATTTAAATCCAAGAAACAATTTCGAGGGGCGGGGAGTATACTCGTGACAATAAAAGAAAAAAATTTTATATTTTTTTTGTTGCCTTGAGGCCAGCACTACAGTGCCCCGAAGGAGGGAATGCCCCCAGCAGCCGGAGGTATACAGCCAGTCAGTTACCAACTTTGAAGCCGACCGAAAGCCCTGTTTTCTAAGCTGACAGCTGATTGGCAGAGATAGGAAGCACCTCATACTTCTCTTGTGCATTCCCAAATGTCTTTCAGTTTTCTATGCCACTAATGAAGAATGTTATGGACCCTCTCAAATGTCAAAGAAAATGGACAGAAATTCCACGATGGTCGTGGTCAAGTTACCACTGAGACAAGCCTTAGCTTACGTTCGCTCTAAAGGCTGTGATTTCGTACTTGGGCAAATGCTTACTTGACGTGTAGCGTCTAATGAAACATGGAATGGAAACACTGTAGACTTGTACCGCCAGAATTTCGTTACGAAGCATAATGTCCCCAAAAAATTTCAAGTCCAGTTCCTCTATGAACAACTTGCTAAGAAATCTACAGGGTGTAAACATACATTCCGGCATTCTGTTTTCCGTTTTCTTTGAGATTTCGAAACCGAGAGTGCATCCCTCGCTTCGTCTTAAATAGAAAATGAGTCTTTTAGTCAACCCTCAGAAAACCGAGCAGGAATAATAAGCAAAAGACACTTTATTGAGATAAATATATCTTTGAACGTTAGAGCCAACTGACATTGACTCTGTCCCTGGCAGAAGTTTGACTTTGAGAACTGTAGAGGATAACTGACTTTTAATTATTAAATCATGCGGCTATCTTATCCTGACTCTGACTTCATTTTTTTTTTTTTTAATACGGAGTTGACTGAAATAACTTGTAGCCTACATTTTAAGTCTGTTAACCTGACATCTTCCAGCGTCTCGACGTCAAATTTGATGTCAAAAGGCCAATACTGGTGGCAAAACTGAGTTTTGTTGTGTTCGTAACGGCGTTACAAACACTGAGACTTCAATTTTGCCACAAACATTGCTATTTTGATTTCAAATCTGACGAAAAACTGCTAAGATATGTCAGGAAATAAGCTCCTCTGACACCCCATCTGATGTAGAAATGCCCTTTAGGAGTGACTTCATAGCCGTTATTTTTCAAATTAGTCCCACTGAGCTGAACTTTTTAAAAGTGAAAATGGTCATGTTCACTTGATAGTTTTATCATTAGATTTCATGCCTTCAAATACCTTTGCCTGACTGTTTCCACGAAAGTTTGATGATGCAATGTGTTTAATTATAACTTGTAAGACGCCACGTTCCATAATTACAGGGACATTTTCTTTACTAGAGAAATGTACACGTGTCATTTTGCTGATATACTGTGTTTAGACAGCATTTTTTGCTGATTCGTTTCAATGTCTTCTAAATTACATATTTGCTGCACCCGTATTTTATAATTTGCTTACTTGACGTTTTTAATTAAGAATTTATCCGTATTTTAAATTATTCCAATTTAATTTTTAGATTTAGCCTTATAACATGATATGCACCAGAACATTTAGTTATTCAGAACTAAATTTCTGCAACTTCAGATTCAATTCATTAACTCAAAATTTTAAAAGTATGCTTAATTTGGATGCTATTTTCAGTTCATATGATATCTTCGTTAACGAGTATATCCATTTATATTCTCAGATGTCTCTCTGGGCAAGAAAATGACAGGAATTTCACAAATAAACCAAACAAAAGCTAATTAACTTTATTTATTTCATCTCACAAGTTATCCTCCAGTCTTTTGTCACAACAAAAACAATTGATTACAACAAGACACACACAGTCCCCTCAAAAGCAGACAAGAGCCCCAAACCCCTTCAGGTGGAACAAGTGTGCCTTGAGGCACCCCCGCCCTTCCCCAAAAAGCCACTTCCGTCTTATGGCCCCACGACACCATTCAATGTAAGTGATTGAGTCAGGTAAATGGCAGGAGACGTGCAAGGCTACTGTCCTCCTGCCCTGAGTTCTTCCTCCCCCAGCAGGACAGCAGGTCGGACTAACGTCAGCCTTCACCGTACACGCGGACCACCAGGCCAGTTTAGGTTCTGTGTGATACGTCTTGCAAAAATCCATCCCATTGCCAGGTAATTAGGGAGGAATGTCCAGGACTTGATTAGAACATTCCTTCGGGTGTTTTGAAGCTAGGGTGTCTCGTCAAACTTTGACAAGTCTTCGGAAGGTAGTTTTGTACTGATCAGCAGAACAGGGCTGTACGACTAACACTAGTTTTATATTCCTTACCAAATACAAGACTATAAAAATGACTACTTTGCACATCTGAACAGGGCCAGGTGACTAGAAATTGCCTACAAATGAAAACTACCGTTTAATAATGATCAAGAAAACCACAATTTCATGTTGCTCACTAAAACTGTCCTACACACTAAAATTACTTTCACATACGAGAACAGGGCTACAAGACACCAAAAAATGCAAATTTGTATTGACACTCCAGTACAGGGTCACAGAATAATGGACATTGCCTTTGCAATGGAAACTGGTTAGGAAAAACTTCATGGAAAATGTACTGCTTTTAATTTAGACGTCATACCTCAAGACTTACTTGACTTTAAAATGCTTTTGCTAAACTACTGGCAAACCAAGTTTCAGTAACTATTTGCTTGGTACTCTAAATCATAGCTTTTGTCTTTTCTTTTCAATAACGATTGCTCATTTCTTAAAGGCCTTTATCAAAATAATGTAATTCTAAACGAATTCCACAATTGTTGCACTTAGTGCTGAAAAGTAATGCTATTATCGAAAGTTCCAAGCCACTTCAGTCGTTTTTGTCTTTTAGTTTGGATAGAATTACCAATGTTCATTCCTGTTCCAGTCACTAATTGTGCATTTACTAGTCTACTGAACTCCTAATTCTTGACGATGCAGTCACCTTTATATCAAAAATACCCAGAGGATAATGAACCTCTATTCTTGCGAGTACTATTAGACAAAATCCACACTGGAAATGACAGAATTTCAAGACAATAAATTTTCCTCAACAAACAAGTTCTGGCCAAAAAACTTCCATAACTGACACTTTCACACACTTTGTAGGCAAAGATCTCAGTCGATATGACTCAACCCAGACAGAAAGTAAGTCACCGAAAAAACAAACCTATTTTTTGGATATTTTTTCCCCGAAACTAATAGAGTTTAGGACAACCAACAAAAATGTCCTCGGGAGACAAACTCTCAAAAATACCTTAGCAAAGAAAAGTGACATTTTTAGGGGTTAGAGAACTTGGAAACCAAGAGATTTTGTAGCTAAGATTCGCAAACTAATGATTTCCTGGCAATACAAAAAACTTTCTTGATCAACCGACTATCTCCACAAAATTTCACCCAAACACACACTTTCTAGACACTTTCCATCAAGCTGGTATATGCCTCCAGACAAAAAAACTGTACATACCTAACTGACACACATTTTAGGCTAAACACTCTCAAGAACTAACGTAATAACCAAAAAAAACACCTCTGGCTAACAAGTTTTTCTGGCACAAACTTCTCCCAAACAAACAGCCATTAGATAAAAACTTCTCCAAAACTGACGCTTTGTATGCAAAAAAAATCTCTCCCAAAGATACCTTCATCTTGGGAAAGGCCTCTCCCAAACTTTATCCTTTCTAAGCAAATAACTCCTTCGAACTGACATACTTTCTTGGCAAAACCGGCACACACTCATAGACTTTCAAGTCGCAAAACTCATGAACAGAGTTCCAGAATATAAAACTCAAGATAAAGGACATTTTAATCAAGTAACTCCCGGACTAATAGACATTCCAATCAAAATTCTACTAAACCAGAGACATTTTTAGTGTAAAAAAACTGCAAACTAAGACTTTCTGTTTAAAAAAACACACAAAAACCCAAATTAACTTAATCTGTAGCCGAAAACGATCACAAACTCTTGGACTCCACAAACAAACTTTCGATCTTAAAAACTAAAAACTAATATGACTTTCCAGGCAAGAATAAAGAAGGAATTAACAGTTTCCCTCAAGAACAGCAACTAAAAGACTACCAGTAAAATGCATATATTAACAGACTTTCTGGCAAAAACAAAATCAAACATCTTGAAAGCCGAAATACCAAAGCTTAACAGACCTAATTTGAAGGCAAAACCTTTACGTTAACAGACTTCCTAAAGACAAAACACACAGATTAACGGAATAAAAGAGTAAAAACAACACACAGACACTGTAAATTAAAATTCGTCACAAATTACCAGAATTACTTTAGAGAGAAAATCACAGACCAGTGTGCTTTCTCAACCTAAGGCTGTTACAAACCAACACATTAATGCAAGAAACATAGAAAGCAGACTTTCTAAAAGCAAAGTACCGTGAAGAACCATACTGTTTCAGACTGAGTTTTGCAGATTAACAGACTTTTTAAAAGGGAAAGTATCACACAGTAACAAACTTTCTAAATGCAAAAGTGTCACTACAAGCTTCCTGAATACAAGATATCGAAAGAAACTTCCCCAAACCGCAGACATCACAGTCTAACAGACTTTCTAAAACCAAAACTGTCATAATTCAACAGACTTTCAAAAACAAAACTGTCATGAACCAATGCACTTTCTAAAACCAAAAACCACCATAAACTAACAGATTTACTAAACCAAAATTACCATGAACTAACAGACTTACTAAAACCAAAACCATCACAGCTAACAGACTTACTAAAACAGAAACCATCACAACCTAACAGACTCTCTAAAACCAAAACTGCCATGAACTAAGACTTTCCAAAACCAAAATTTAGCAGGAGCAAAGACTTCCTGAATCCTAACTGATCTTGAACCAATTCCTTTCTGAATCCTGGACTTGTCTCAAACACCCGCAAAGTGCTTCAAAATTTGTACCATATACTCATATATAATTCTAATGACGATGAATCCGGTTTCTACCTGCGTACACCAAAAAGGCCGTCCAAATTATGACGAACAGGCAAGAGGCCAAACCAATCAAGCTCTTGAGTATCAAGCTCTCTTGTGAACCAGAACTTACTATCACGAAGTAAAATCACGTTACAATCATAACCTCTTTTCATTAATGCTTACGCTTACGAACACCAAACTTATTAACGATGCCCTATATAATGCACACCCAACTTCAGCCTCTAGTTTGTTTTACAAAACTCTGCCATCTTACAACAATACCTCGAATTCCAAAGTATCACGAGCATGGACTTCAATCAAAACGCAAACCACCATTATCTGAGTAAACGTACTCAGTCCTATATTACATACATTGCCAACTTCGACATAACATAATAAAACCCTGGAAAGTCAAACGTTAAAAACCTCTACACAGATCGATTGATGCTTTGAAGGTAAATTTCACATAGGTGCAAAAACCAATTAAATTTCTAACCTACATCAAGACCAGTGTCTCAGATGAAGTTACCGAAGATATTGACTACAAAATCTGCTTACAATCTAGTGACTTTTCAAGTTACCATGAACGCAGCAAGGCCTGCCAAGACCATCTTGGAGTAACAACAACAAAAAAAAAAGCTATTCCAGTTACACATCTAAATAACCACAAAATTAAATCAGGTCTCATGATCACATTTATTCAACAACAAAACCCCTCAAAACAGCATAACCCCCTTCTCATCAGGGACATGCTTCTCTGATTCTAAAAGCCACCACAAACCCCAGTACACCATTACAATGATTCCATTGTTTACAAACCTTCAGAGGATACCTGTGAACACAAAGTCAATGAACTATCATAAACTTGGTAAACATTTCAAAAACTGACAAACTGTTCTGTGTTCTGTAAGAAATGACAACTAGCTTCTCCATAGGATCTAATTCATCCAAATCTTATCAAGCTTTTCTGTGGAATGCTTTCATATCTATTAAGCCTTCCATGGAAAGGTAGCCTCAAACTGAGGACAGTTTCCTCATTTCGTGAAAGGAGAGACAAACACTTAAAGAATTCATCTGCAATCAGTGAAGTCTGGATATTGCCTCATACAGCCTCAAAATCCCAGCATCCCTTTTTATAAGGTACTTGGTGACAGTATAATAACCTTTCCAGTAAGTGAAAGGCCACATTATTACACATTGCGCTTGTCAAATAACTTGGTTCCTTACAATTTCAGGACAAATTTTTTTCACAAAAATTTCTCCTAATTAGCAAACACCCAATTTTGTCTGATTAGCTGACGATGGTATGAATTGCAAGGTTTCCCACACAGACTCCTAAAAATGGCCCCCGTGGTATTTATCCCTTCTTTATTTCAGGTACACGAATTAAATGTCGGGCCTAAGACGAGAAGGTGTTTGAGCCCCAAGCTGGTACCCCCTTTTGGGACGACGGCATGTGTCCGAAGTGTAATTAAAAGTTTTGTCATAAACTTGATCAAAAGGACAACCTTTTAACTTTGAAAAGGTTATGAGAAACTTACTTTACATCTTTACGATAACTTTCAACTTTATAAACGTCTCAGAACTTTACATCTTTTAAGATATCTGGCAGAATATAAATGATATTGGATACAGTACTTTTGTGAAGCTTTTTCATGCAAATCATCAAAAAAACCAGCATGTGATACAATCAAATGTAACTTAAGTAAAAATGACAAATTTGCCCAGTATGTTCCCCAATCTTGGTAAATGACGCTCTGCAAGTTAGAATTACTCCATTGCATCGCCAAATTTACATGAATTTGGCCAGAAAATAGTATTTTTAACAAACGTCTAATCATTAACTTATAAGTAAAATGTGAACATTCGGAATAAAATTTCCCCAAAATAGACATTTCTTTTAAAATACTAGTAGATTTAAGAGCAACTCTAAGAAAATAATGCTGACAACTACAATGCTAACACAATCGAAAATATATACATCATCATAACCACAAGTCTCTTGCTCAATGTTTCCCGTTTTCTACAACAGATTCTGTAACATGACTCAAAATCTCAAAGCAAACCGACAACAGAATGTCAAAATGTCTGAAAATCATAGATTTTCTTACAAGTTATTCAGAGAGATAAATGACTTTGCAATTTAACGGCCATCATACATCGTTGGACATAAATTCTGGGAGTAAAATCTACAGGTCAACACACCATATCAAGACTCTACATGCCAAGCAAATCATTTGCTTTAGTATAAATACAACAATATGAGTGAATAAGCCAAGGCTCATCTTAGGAGTAACATTACCACACCATCCTTGGACTGACTTTCTGTACATAAAAGTTCTCTGGCATTTAACTGGTCTAAAACTCTCATATGTGACATAGAAAATTGGAACATATCTTTGGAAAGCTCAAGGGAAGTATGTAAGGCAAATCCCACCTCAGCAATCAGCTGTCAGCTTAGAAAACAGCCCTCTGGGTCGACTTCAAAGTTGGTAACCGACTGGCTGTATACCTCCTGCTGGGGGCATTCCCTCCTTCGGGGCACTGCAGTGCTGACCCCATGGAGTCCTTTATTTAAATCATTTCCAGTTTTGTTTTCTATCTACACAGCATATTCATACATACATATACATATACTTATACACGTATATATATATATATATATATATATATATATATATATATATATATATATATATATATATATATATATATATATATATATATATATATTGAGGATTTCTGTACTTCAGCTCACGTCCCTTAATAATGAGCAACAATTCTCGGTTTTCTTTAAACTGTTCAGGTTTACAGGTTAATTTGTTCCTCACCGATTCGACTCCAGTTCTCACTTTGTACACTGCTAAAAAGAAAAGCCTTCCTTCTGAAATATTAACATACGAAGATGAAACTCGTAACACAAATCACATTACAAAACGTGAACTGCTCAAAATTTTACGAAATGAAACCGTAGCATCCACGGGAGAATGTGGTGACAAAACAAAAGATCTTTACATTCAAAGATTTACCTCAATTTCCTGCCAATCTAAGATCCAGATATTTGTTGTCATGTGCAATTGAGGGCTTCTAATTGCGTAGCTTACGTGTAAGCTTAGAGTAGGAATTTAAGCGTGAAAATGCTAAGAGTGAGGCAATTAATCTGTGTGTCTGAAAATAACGGCAAAACCTCCTTGGTGTGTGGCATGTGCTTAGTTTAAGCTACTGTTTAGAGTAAAAATGTATGTGTAAAAATGGTAAGAATGAGGTACATACTCCCTGTTTCTAGAGGCAATGACATAAACTCTTGGTGTGTAGTATGTGCAAGATTTAAGTGTGTGTTTAGAGTAAGAATGTAAGTGTGAAACTGCAAGTATTGATGTACTTAATCCCCCTGTCTGTGAGGAATGGCAAAAAATCCTTGGTGTGTCGTATTAGTTTGTAGTTTCAGTATGTTCAGAGTAAGAATGAAAGGAAGAAATGCCAATAGTTAGGTACTTAACCCCTGTAACTGGAAGTAGTGACGAAAACACCTTGTTGTGGGTGTGTCTGGCGGGGGGTGGGGTCTACAGCAAAGCCTGTCAAATGTCCAAAGAATCTCCCAGTAGAGAATGATGCTTCAAGAGGTACAAGGCAGCTTAGGAAGCTATGTACTGTATCATTCCTCAGAGAACCGTGTAAAGACTTCGGCAAGGCACAATGTGTGTATAGGTGCTTCAGTAAAAGAGAGAGAGAGAGAGAGAGAGAGAGAGAGAGAGAGAGAGAGAGAGAGAGAGAGAGAGAGAGAGAGAGAGAGAGAAACCTTTAAGAAAAAGAATGTAGACTTTATTACGACATGGGACGCGAAGGGCTTTTGTTCCCAAGTATTCGAGCGATCGGAATTGATTCTACAGTGCAAAAAGTGCAATTTTGTAGCTTCCAAGTTCTGTTGTAAATTGACAAAGTGTTTCTATGTAACAGCTTGAACAGAAGACGGAAGAAATTCCTTAAACGTGTAGTGTATGATTTCAAGTTCATTAAGACTGAAGTCTAGTCAGAATGGAAGGGTGAGAGGCAGGGGTAAGAACAATGTGTTGGTTATTTATATAAGTTCGATAACTATCTTTGCAAAAAATATTGGCACTTCAGATTTATGCAAATGAAACTGGCGAAAAACTGTATAGCTCCCAGTTTCCAAATTCAAATATTATCGAAGCTAGACTGAAGTGTCCGCATGGTGTACCACAAACGAAGAGACATTGGATACTGATATAATTCTCTTGATTTTTGGTTGTGTTTTAGAAACAAAGGCACTAATTAGCTTATCTGGCTAAATGAAGGTTAAGACTTTATGAGAACTGAACACGAAGCTGAAATACAGAAATCCTTGTACAATAAAATCAGTACATGATTTGGTATTACAATAATTTTCCCATTATACAAATTTTAAAGTTAATTTTTAACAATAACAGTTAACTGATCAAATAACTCAAATTCAATGGGAATTGTATAAAACATGTTAACAAAAAGAAAAAAATGAATACCTTAACCTAAAGATCTCCATATGTCAAGACACTGTTGCATTAGGAATTCTAAAACTTACGAAACCTATAACCCGGAAAAAATAAAAGTGAATTTCTCAAAGAATTTACATTAACAAAGCCACAAGCATCTAAGATATTTTTTTCATATTAATACTTTGTCCAAGTTGATCTAGTTTCCAGGCTGAGACAGAACTCTTGGTGTCTGAAATGACCTGTACTTTACATGGCTACTTGTTTACATGGCTTCATTGTGAGTCATTCTTGAGATAAGTATACTTATCACCAGAAACCATAACTAATGATATCCATCAATTAAGCAAGTGCTATCCTAATTCCTATGAAGACCACAAGAAATTCACTTCCCTTTCAGAGCAAAAGTCTAGAAGATATTTAGTTCTCAAGATGATTTTAATCTTCCAAGAAAGTCTATGTATCAGTTTAACATTAAGATGAATAAACCCTTGACATAACTGAGAATGACTGCTAAATGTTTATCAGTTCATATACTAAAAACGTTCTTCTCAAACTCCTATTCAAAGGGTTCATTTGAGTTTACTTATCCTTAGGCTCGAGATACCATTGTTAACAATACCTAACCTCATTTAAAGTGACTCTTTAATTTCGGGCATACTTACTTACTGGTCATTTACCTAGAATATAATTTTCATAAGAATACAAATTGCCCAATATGACTGAAACATTTACCTAATATGCCGTTGATAATTGTCCCACACTCCCTTTAAAGCAATGCTTTGAATTTGAGTTCACTTATCAGATCATTTACCTGCAATATATCTGACAATAATACAAAACTGCCCTCCAAGTAACGCTTCAATTTGGAACCTTTACATGCCAGCAGTGTCTTGAAATATCCAGAGATGCCTTGATAATGATGCTCTTGATAACACTCTCCAGTAGTTACAGTATTAACTTTTAATAATATTGATGTATGTTTGACATCAAGCAAGAAGCATTATTATCATGGCAAGGATTGTACAATGTTCACAGAGTATCTTTAACAGCTTGAAAAGAATGACAAGTTCTTTTTGTCATTCTGGGATAAAACTAATGAACTAAATTCTGAAATCTCCTATCTTACAGTGGAAACGTAAGTGCTTCAGAAGAGTTATCTCGCCTGTATTAAACAGTCTCTTTCTGTAACCTAAATTTCAAAGTAAAAGTACCAACGCTTACATAAAATTACAATAAAGCACGACCTCAAAGCTATTACTAACTTAATTCTAAAGGAACTCTGATATACTTGACACAAACTATTCAATAAAGCTACGAAGAGTATATGAGAAGCTTACTTCCGAGTCCCTACTATGATGAAAAAAGATAGTTCAAGAAATTTAAACTTCCGCTGGAAATATCTATTCTGTAAAGGTTAATACCTCATAGGTTTGACTCTACACAACTATTCCTAACTATACTGACCACTACGAAAATATTCTACCAGTGAGCAAAACCTGCTCTTTCTTACTACTGAACTTTTTGCTACTGATCATTTTTGAACTTTAGAAAACTGACTGAAAATAACAAGCATCCCCTGTTATCGGTGGGCTCGATTATTGGCGATCCGGTTTTACAGCGCTTGTCTAGCTACGAAAATCGGCAATTTTCGGCGCCGAAAATCACCGATTCCCGCTGATCGGCGCCGATACATACCTAAGACAGGCGCCGATAAGAGCCGATAAGAGCCGAAAATCGCCGAAAAAGTGCCGAAAAACGGAACCCCCGCCGATAACCGGGGACTGCCGTGCGCTGAACAATGACCTGCTGGATTCTGCAAATCAAAACTAAGTTGACGAATAACTATCTTTAAACATATGTGACTGACTTCTCGATACAACATATTTAAAATGCAACTATCACCACTTAATGTTTAATATTCTGTAGCCTGAAACATCCTTAACTACCTCATAGATGATGTTAAACTATTCAGAATTTTGGGCAAAATTATGTAATGTACTACGCTACTTGGTAGCTGATGTTAACACTGCTTAGAAATTCAAGTGAAACTCTTTATTGTGAAAAACATCTGTATTGAACTCATAAGGTACCTAAGTTAGAAGAGAGAGAGAGAGAGAGAGAGAGAGAGAGAGAGATATCCTGAAACATCCTGAGTTTTTTAACAGCCTATTACAAACTTATGACATTTATGTAAAGATAAAGCACCCTCAATAATGCCACATAGCTAAAATGAACAAGAAAATTCAGTTTCCTACTTATCCAGAAGCACTGAGCTAATTCTAACTGGTATCAGACTGACACTAGATTCAAGTTCAAGCAAAACTATGTATCTTGAAGCACAGAACACTTCATAGTTATATTTAACAGATAAGGAATTCATATTAAAAACCTATGCATCCTCAAAATGATTGAGCTAAGAGACAATTTTAAGCTTGTCAGGAATTAAAATGAAACTATCCTGAAATGCGCTGAAGTAATTAACATATTAAACATGAATCTAACGCAGAAAAGACTGTACCCTGAAGTATATTGAGGTACCACAAAGCTAATGTTAAACTGATAAGAAAGTTACATAAACATTTTATCTCCCAAAACACTGAGCCACTTAATAGCTGACAGAGAAATTCAAGAGAAAATAAGCTATGTATCCTGACATATGTTGAAATAACTGACAGCTGATATTAAGGTGATAAGAGGTCCTAGCAAGACAACTACAGATCCTGAAATATACTGAGCTATATGTTACATGATAATAAACTTGTAAAACTCGGGGTAATTGCTTATCAGTTAGGATATAGCTGGTATGAGCTTTAGGTATACTAAAGTCTAAACATCCTGAATAAAACTGAGCTACCTGATATGTATATATTTAACTAAGAAGAAATTGACGTGGGAAATATATACATCCTGAAATATTAATCCAGTAGCAGGTTTCAGTAATAAAATATATCTCTTGAATCACATTGAACTACCTCAATCTTATGATAAGGATTAAGGACTCTTACAGTTCCTACTTGAAAATGACCATCATCAGCTAAGCTGAATTTACTCGACTTCGGGTAAATAAGCACTGCTATGATCTTCATAAACTAACGACTGCTCAGGACTTTAAATCTAAGACTATCATAATTCCAATAGTCAAGAGTGTTAAGATTATAATTACTCCTTGTTAAAGTATCACTCTTTCCAATATTTATGTTAATGGGACCATTTTTTTTTTTACTTCATTTGGCATAGGCAACTGTTGACATACGTGGTTAAGCACTACATTCTGGCCATGTTTATTAAAAATGTAGGCGTTTCTTGAAGTCAAGTTCTTCTTTCATGGCAGATACCTGTTGAATTGCAAGTTGAGACTAGTGTCTATTCAAACATGACCCATTTCCTCTTGCAAGCTACAGTAAACTTTTCTGAAAGGAAGAGGAATTAAGTTAATGAAGTTATGTCAAGGTATTAAAATAAAAGCTAACTCGTCATAACCAGGCCCCAACCATCCTATACCTAGGCACCTTTTAATAAAAGGCACAGATGGGACAAGGTCTTTTCAGACCCGTTCTGAACGTCTGTGGTCTCTTATCAAGGACATCTTAATGAAAAGATATTTCATATCACCGCAGCTACTGTAAATGTTAATTCAAAATTGAATTGCAATGCAAATTTCACTAAGAAAAGTAAGAGGCTTCTTAGTATAAGTTTCAATTGCCAAATCAAAGTAAAAAGTTCCCTATTATTATTATTATTATTATTATTATTATTATTATTATTATTATTATTATTATTATTATTATTATTATTATTGCCACTTGGGCCTGGCTATAACATTCATAAGAATATTTCAACATGCTCACGCAATCTGGGAAGATTTCTCAGCACCAAAGTTGTCCCACCTCTCTCTAATTCGTCTTAGATCATCCAAGTACTCTCCTGGTTGCCTTAGGTACTTTCAGAAAAGAGCAATTTACTGCTCTCTCTACTGACTTTCTCACGGTACACGTCAAAAGCCAAACCATTTTATAAAATACAGCACGTGACCAGAGAAAATTAAACTAGTCTTACAGAAATTAAAAATTTCAAAATACCAAGAATTTCTTTTTAAAGTTATGAATCCTAAAAAGACGTGATTCCCTAACTCTTTTCAATATAGTTAATAAAGCTGCCTAACCAAAATTAATCAAGCTTTTTAAGAATATTCTAAGGGCTACTGGCATTGATAATCCACAAGCTTCAGTTTCACTTTTAATCTCAATATCTCTTCGTTAGGTCATTATTTTCGTTCTAAATCCATTTAGTTCTTGATGTTGTACTTGTTTTGACGATTTTTTTAATTAAAATGTTTTACCAGTACACTTTACTAGTATACAGCACTTTATCAGGTTAAAAAATACTTCCAAAACTTCCAACACAGCCAGTTTGTGGTTTTTTACTTGTGTTCATGGAAATCAAAGGCGTTGCATGTTACACCAGATTTCAAATTTATACAGCCACTGCTCACTGCTGAAGTCTGAATTTCAGACGTACCAGTTTTCACTTTCTATTCCCTCTTATTCGTTTATTTATCACCTTTTCCTACAGCATGCCTCTCGTCATTAGAGCATTTATAATTTCATCAATGTCTTACCTTTACTGGTCGTAGATCCGGGTGACAAACTGGGTTTAATCCACTGCAATATACATTTCCTTCAGTTCTTCAATGCACCCGTTTTCTTTGCTTCATCAGCCTTAAGAGAAAACATTAAATCAGACACTACAGAAATCCTTAAACTTTATAACATATACCTAAGGCTGTTGAGCAAAGCCTTCCAGTACATCAAGTTGTAAGAAAAGTGCTACAAATCTGAATAAAAAGATATAGCATAATTTCATATTACTAAATACTTGAAGACTCACCCACGATCGTCCAGGTTTTTATGTTTTTTCTCCCCCTTCCTGTTGGTTTATGGGAGTCACTCCTATTGGGCCTCATTTGTTTCCTCAGGTCGGTGCTCCAGCCAGTTTTCGTGAATTTTCTTGAAAAAATTACTTCTCAAGTGTCACAAAGCTCCTGCTTATTTCCATGTTTTCTCATGTTCTTAGCTCCTAGCACAGCTAAGCACTCTGGAGACCTGCACTTAGAAAAATTCTTCATATCTTACAATTGTAGCAACCTGGTTCCACTAGCACACATTTCAGTGTGTTCAGAGTGCAGACATATTTGAAATAAATTAATTAAAACTGGTCTCATAAACATTTCATTTGGTGAATACCCAGACCCACGTAACCACCACCTCTTTATTGCTCTTAGCGCAGGTTTACGTTTATGGGCAGTTGGTAACATTTCACTAATTTTTTTTTTTTTTATTACTTCTTCAACGGGTTTGAGTTTTTATTATGAAATCAGTCTCAGTGTTCATTATCTATTTTCCTGTTTCAACTCTTCAATGGGGACTTGAACTGGCTGTGAAAAATCATCTGTGGATAGTGGTCTAGTATCCCAGAGAACTGTGCTTTTTATCATGAGACAAATGAACCTATGGGACTCTGCTGAGCACATTCTTAATCACTAGCTTTATTTCAACAGAAAGTGGAAGAGATAAATTGCCATACAGCAGTGGACAAGCAATACCCATAATGCCATTACCCAGCCCCTCATGGGATTTGCTTTACTAGACTGGAGGGTTTGGGGGAAAGTCGAAGGGAGGCAGGGTAGGTCTTTAGGTCTTTGACACTGGGTTAGCGGCTTTCTATGAATCTCGGAGGTTCAGTACAACTTTGATGGGTTCACAATGCAATCAGTGACGTGCATGAATGGATTAATGAGATTCCCAGTGTTCCTAACAACTGCCTTGTAAACCCAGAGGTAGGGGAATAGGCCTCCACACAAACTCTATTCTGACGTTGTTGAAAAACACCAGTGGTATAGCCTAAATGGGAGGCAGAAAGACTTGTCACTTGGCTGACAGTGAAATACCACTAACCTGATCGTTCCTGTACTTACTCAGCAAGGTGGAAAAGGAACCTTAAGTACGCCAGACAGTTGCCAAGCACTCAGGCATTGGCGGAAGCTGAACAGTATCAGGTGGGGAGATTCGACTTAGCACTCACAGCTTGGCACAACTCATTTGCGTGTTCTTCATTGATATTTGATTTCAGTGGTGACTTTCCATCACTTTTCTTGAAATGATTAACTTGCATTTGGCTTATATTTTCTTCTGACCTCAGTTTTCTTAATAACAGAGTTATTCGATGTCATTCCATGTCTTAATCTATGTTTTTTGTTCCTTTTTTTCAGCAGCAGTAATTTTTACTTTTGTCTTTTTCCCATGATTTTTATAAGCGAGTAGTATTTGTCTTGTAAAATTTCCATATATTGTAAATCGTCTTCTGCCTGTTTTGTAGACCATCAAGATGCCTCGAATCTATTTATTTTTCTTTCACTTCACCCAGAAAGTACTGTGACAACGAAACTGCAAAGGAAAAAGTCCCTGTAGAAAGCAAAACTTATCTGAATACGAAATGAAGCTTCAATCGAGTTGGATAAGATATAGTTTTTCTACGCACCTCCTGACTTTAGGCAGCGTAGTGTGGAATGCAAGTGACACCAGTTAAAAGGGGGAAAACGTCCCAGTACAGAGTCTACTGTCAAATGAATATACTCAAAGGTAGATGGCGAATAAATGTTCATTACATGCTAGAAAGGATGCTGCCTGAAATGACATTTGCAAGGGGCTCAGCTCAGTGCTACAGATTCGTGAATGTTAACTCCACGCAAATGACATTTTGGATATAGCGTTGCCAAAAACGTCAATGGCGTCACACTTACCGAAAGGCTTCATTAAGTTGTTCTTAACATAGTTACTGTACGGCAGTGCATTATGCAAAAATAAATGGCTTTGAAAATGACTAAATTCTTACGAATTGCACACAGCAGTAACAGAGACTTTTCAAGGTTTCAAACAAGACTGTTTGTTGCATTCGTTCTTTCCAAATTAGTCATTAGACCCATACATCAAAAGAGCAATACCACTTCGGATTAATCAGATATTCAACTTTAAATTCTTTCATTCAGGAAATCTTTTGAGCAAAGCAATATTTGTGTGAAATATCTAAATTTGAAGTGACAAAGTATTTCCCCCCCTCTTCCATGAAAGCTTGAAGGATTCATGCAACAAATCAGTGTTCTTTATGATGTGAAGTCCCTAAGCTTGAAATAGATGAAAACCTTACCGAGTTCAATTGTCGACTCCTGCCTTGTCATGAATGTTGAATAGAATTCTCCCTCGAAGTTGGTTACATATTTCGGTGTTGGAGTAATTTCAGGCTCCTCCTCCTCCCGTGATTTTGATTCAAGCTGAAGTCATTTCAGTACATCTATGAAAGTCAATTTGATACAACCTATTTCGTTTCCACACGAACAAGTTCAACACTAGAATTGATTTCTTCAAATATTCCCGAGTTATTTTATATAATAATTGTCGTATTCCCGTTATATTTATAGGCACTCATCTGACACATATACATACATCCATTGCTAACAATTAAATCTAAGTTTTCATAATTGAGATATCTAGTACGTTTTGCAACTCTCATAAATTACTTGTTAGTTTTTCTATCACTTTTTATTACTATTGACAATTTCGCCACTCTAGAATAATAAATAGCTTGATGGGCTATGTTGATTTCGCAAATATATATATTTGTAACGGTACGTTTTAATCTACTTATTGATTTCCCGATACTAATTTACTAAAAAAAATTACTAAATGACAGGCTTAGCCGAATAATTCCTAAAGATGGACTGGCGACAATTTTTTGCAGAGATGAATGCCGCACAATAAAACAGTGATTATTGCAAAAGATGCATTTGCAATAATAGACGACCTAGCATTTTTCGCTTTATTATGGGAAATTTGTTAGTTCTCAGCTGAGAGATTGGGCTTACTTATTAAATTCTCTATCTGAATTTAGCGTCGGTAATCAAATCTACTACGTTTTTTCTCTCTTTTATTCAGTAATCGAAAGCCTTGAACGATCTAAGATAAAAATACCCTAGCGAGTTGTATCGAACTGTCCTTATGGATGTACTGAAACGGCTCGATTCGAAATGGCCGCAAGTCTTGAAGTGAAACCTTCTGTAAACAAAACAGTTATCTACATTAATTACCTATTAGGCAGAAATGATAGATACAAATCATTACATATAAGCCAAAAACTACGAGGGAATTGCACCAGTTACTTCAAGTCACATAAGCTTTGGGGAAATGACAATCACTAAATTTCTCTCTAGATAACACATGACTGGCATCGTGTAACAATCATAAATGTTTAAATACCATTTAGTAATGACTAATTAAAATGATTAATTATTCAGCTACCAGTTTCTGATATTGAACGCTACTGACCCATTCTAAAAAGAATGGTAAGCAGTGTGCCACTTCCTTCTTCAAATGCTTTTGTAAGGCATTTTTAAAAATCCAGTGCGTCAAGATTCAGCAGCGTTTATTTCGACTACGTAATATAATGAAATGAAACAGAGTACAACTTTTCACATTCAAATAACAAACCTACGTTCATGCTCAAACACTCGGCGAGTCCTAAACATTTTCGTAAGACCTCGCCTTTGCTTGGCAAAGGGTTTCTCTCACCCAACGCCCGCCCCCAAACCTCTTTTCTCTCTTTTGATGCTAACCTCTTACGCTCAAAAACCTGGAGACCAAATCACTCGTGACTCAAAAGACTAGCCGAGTTCATTATTGATCAACATTTATTTGTAATCAATACTGAATAGACGCTTGTCTATTCAGTCAACGCTGGATAACATTTCATGAACACTAATAATCCCCAAACCTGAATGTTACAATTGACTTAAAACCCATACAAGTTTCTTAGTAATATAAGTTCAGAGATACTTCAGTCCACGTTTCACTCATTTTGAAGGAAGACAAAAGCATTGAACATTAGCCTAATCAGTTAAAAATGGGAGGCACTTTTACAGATAATATGATACATTATGAGAATCACTTCGTTGCAAGAATTCAGCGTGACTAAACTCTCCTTATAAGAACACTATATATCTCCTCTTAACAAGTGAAATGCAGTACCATGTCTTTACTAACCACATGATAACCTCTAAAAAGTATGTTCACCTCAATTTTCAGCTTTGTTATATGTGCGTAAAATGAGCAAAACGTGTCTAAGAACTTTATTCAAAATACCTGAGTTTTACTCAAAATGTTGTATTGTGTATTTGCCAACAATCCTTTCCCGTGAACTCCAAACGCCTATATGCTTTGCTTGGACTAAAATATTACCTGTGTAAATAACTAAATTAAAAATGCTTGCGAAAGTCACTCTACACCTGTACTGAAGTCTACTCAGCTTCTGAATGTCCTCAGTTTATGGTATCCCTTATTTTCTGAAGTAAATATACACTCTCGCCCTACTAAAAATAATATTGTTCCTTCCAGCATAAAATTAACTAATATGCCAGTTATTTTTACCCAACCCGTAGCTAAGGATCTGGTATTCTGACTGAATGCTACGTCTACTGAAACTTTGGCTCCTAATTACTGCTTTCCCGTTTTCAGAGTGTTGAGATAGCGTTGATTAGACCATCATTATGGGTTACCCCTTATGATTCTTCGAGTGCCTACATGCGTGAGTTGGTGATAAATAAATTCCGTGGTATGGTGACAGATAAGGAACCCTACAGTTACCAACAGGAAAGGCTCCACGAGACACACCAAAAAACAGTTACTGACTGTCACTGTAAATATACCAGAGGTACAGTTCCTCATCAACAAACAAAAGTAAGATTAGCAAAAAGCAGCGTCCTCTACGGAATGGGAGTGATGGCAAGGTATTAACGAGGCTGCATTTACGACTTCGAGATTCCATCTTAAACTTGCATTAGCATTCTTAGAACTTTTTTCAGACGTAATGAGAAGCAAGGAATTACCTCAACGCATTCAGATAATGCTGGAACGCTTTCAATACGGTTTAGTGAACAATGACTCGTGAGCTTCGAATACATAAACCTACTATTTTTCACTATTAGGAATGTACTAATAGTCTTTGGTATTAGTGGACACACGTTTTTCGAGCTTCGACGTCGGCAATCGAGTCTCAAAATAGCTGGAATATCTGGCTAACTATGCAGAAACGATTACAGAAACTATAGTATCCTACGTCCTTTAAACAAATGTAAAAAGTCCACTGAAAAACAACTTAAAAAGACCTTATAAGAAGTCAGCTTAGGCTAAAGTTCCAGCTGGTTTCTATAAAAAAGTATAATAAGATAAACCAAACATTTTTTACTGATACAGTGAAAAACCAACCAGGTACGTACAACAAATCCGGTCCGCATAATTACATTAATTCTTGAGAGAGAGAGAGAGAGAGAGAGAGAGAGAGAGAGAGAGAGAGAGAGAGAGAGAGAGAGAGAGAGAGAGAGAGAGCCTAGTATTTCCAGTTTCGAAGCTGATTGTAAAATGGAAACACCTTTCTGGAGTGCCGTAGTCTGATCAATTCACCTGATTTGCACGTGACCAAGATTAATAAAAAGAAAAATACGTTTTCATAAACAAAACTCGTTTCTATAAACAATGTCTTCAACGCCACCCCGCCTCCACCAGAACACCACTAGACCTACACATATCACAGTGTGCTATAAAGATACTTTCAATTAACTTGAATATATATTATCAGCATAAGCAACTGACCTCCCTTGTTAACCATCCATTAGAAAATGCCACAGTATTTTTCCTGATGAAGTTTAATTCCAATCACATGCGCAAAATATACCTCTATGCTCGTTACCAAAACCCATATATGAAAGCTTAGATAGCACCAACAGCCATTGGTGTCATTTTGGACTGCTCAAAAATCTAGGGAGTTCTTGCTTAATATCAGTTACCACAGGAATTTCAGGTCTTAGCAAAGACACAACATTCAGCTGATTACATCGCTTCGTCCCAGACAAGATTATTTATTCAATTTGACCTCGATGGCTAAACGCTAAATGTGAAGATGTAATGAATCATTTCAACAAATACCTTTCACTACCTGGACACAACCACACTTGTAATTTAGTGTAAAATCTCTTTTATATTTAGGTTACAGCATATTTCCTGTAAGCAATTACTATCAGTACAGTAACACTCTTGCTAAATCTTAAAAGTGCTGACTCACAGAATACACTGCAGTTTTGGAGTTACTCAAAAAAACTTGCAACACAATTTTGCAAAGTAACATGGTCGTTGCTTCAAACCAAACTTGCTCGTAATGGCGACTAAGCAAAAATGACCTCACTTTCCCACGTTCGAAAGCAGTACCCAACCCTGCAAGGTTACGTGGACTACATATTAATGCAATGATGCTTTAAACACGTAACTGACATATTATCGTCAAGGTACACAGAATGCATTCCTTTTGATCAATCCTCAGTCATAATCTACCGTAATTTTTCTTGGGAAACGGCCTCGAACAATAATATTAAAGTCAGTATTTTTTTTTTTTTTTTATCTTTCCTAGATAGAGACCCCCAGCAAAGTTCGGGGGTCGTTATCAAGGGTTAATATTTCTTTGGGGTCATTGTCTATGATATTTACATTTTATTGTTTATGTTTTTACGGTCATCCCCAACGGGCTTGCACTAAACACGCCGCATGGGTGGGTACACACCGGTTTAAAACTCTTGGGGTTACTATCTAGGAAAAACTTTTTTTCCTAAGCCACGCCAAAGATAAGTTATTTCAAGTTACTTTCACTATTAGAACACCGATACTGACAATACCAAATGAAATACAAATACAAAAACCACATATCTTTGCTACCCAGAATCGCTTACGATGTAAATAACACCAATTAAGTAGGACTTTTCGGAACCTTCAAAGGGTTTCATTCATTAACACCTGTACATCCACCTCGTCTCGAGCAAGACAGGTGACTAACTCACCTGCCCGACTAAACCAAAACCAAACACTTCCGGTTACCTGTCAAGTCACTACGAAACTACGACGGTGAACATTGTTGGCAGGTGGACTTAGGTTTATTAGAATCAGATTTGTATTCATATGATATATTGGCGAATTAACTGAAACAGAAAAGCATGCAAGACCAAAGGCTGTCCAAAACAAAGTTTCAAATTTGACAGCCCGTAAAGTCCTTTGAAAATCTCGGAGGTTTCAACTGGGAGAGAGAGAGAGAGAGAGAGAGAGAGAGAGAGAGAGAGAGAGAGAGAGAGAGAGAGAGAGAGAGAGAGAGAGAGAGAGACCCACTAAATAAATCGTAACCTAATCTCGGTTGGAATCAAGGGAATCGTTCTTCAAATCCACAGCTAATGAATAAATGAATAAATTGAAACTGAAAAACATGCAAGACCAAAGACTGTCCAAAACAAAGTTTCAGATTTGACAGCCCGTAAAGTCCTTTGAAAATCTCGGAGGTTTCAACTGAGAGAGAGAGAGAGAGAGAGAGAGAGAGAGAGAGAGAGAGAGAGAGAGAGAGAGAGAGAGACCCACTAAATAAACCCTAACCTAATCTCGGTTGGAATCATGGGAATCCAGGATTTGTTCTTCAGATCCACAGCTAATGAAAGAATAGGTGGGCGTGGCTGAGACCTCGAGCTGTCAAACTCGCTAACGGCTGATGGAAGACCAATTGGGAAGCGTTCCCATAATTACTGATAAAAGATAAGGAGCTCTACGAATGCAACAAAGCCTGTTTTAAACGTGAGCACGCGCGCGCGTATGTAAATTTCCAGTACCTATCAAATAGCGTCCATGGATCCTACCCATCTCGAAATTGGTGCGAAATTCGACATTATATAAGTGTCCTTTTGTGCTTTTGGTGGCCAGATTTGAAAAGTGTCGTATTATTAACATAATCTCTAACCAATCAGTTAAAAACTGCCTCGAGCCTGGATTAATGCCCATAACTTTAAGTGATTTTGAGAAATGACAGTTGGGTCTCACCTAAAAGCCATCGCCCACCAGGCAATTTACCCTTGATCACTGTTGTTCCCCTAATATAAGCAGTATGTTGCAAATTCGCAATGATTATTCAGCAGGTGTTCAAGTAATTGTCACATTGATAATGGAGCAATAGACGAATTAAGTTACGAATTGGCGGTAATGGTTCAGCAAGTACTTGGCCGTTGATGACCGGTGTCCCTCAAGGAGAGAAACAGTATATAAACCCTGATTTTTATCGGATTTTTAGACACTGATTATGACAATTAAGGTCGGTATCATCCAAAGCCTTGTTGTTCGAGTTCCATCAATTAAACTGGATTTTTATTCTTAGATAATAATGACTCTAAACTGCACATATCATACTTTTCAATTTAGGGATTTAGAAAAAAAAAGAATGCAGAATCTTTGCCACATTACCTGAGATCGAAAAGGACTGTCAGAGATTGTCTGTGTTGGTTTCAAGACCCCTGATGTACACACCAGGCCTCTTACTCCCTTCAGCACCTTAGTACAAACAGGATAAAGCTCTGCTATGGACCTTAAGTCACAGGTACGTCAAGAACCCCAGAATTCTCACAGAAATTTGCACAGTCAATATTCGAAAAGTATACAATGGTCTTACAGCTTCGAAGGACTTTACAATCTACGAAATTTCTCAGGAAAGTGACCAAATTCTACATTCCGAGACCAAAATACTTCTCTCCGTGACATTCTTAAGGTTTCCAATGCTTATTTAACTACCTTGAAACTCCTTTTTCTTGCCAGAGTCCCTTCTTCATTTCGCAGGCTCTTGTTTTTAAAGTGCCCCGTCCATCTTCGTCCTTAGCCCTACACTGACTGAGCCTTTCGATGGCATGAAAGGAATTGCTTTGGCCAATCGGAGGCCTCCACCATACACAAGGTTTCTATAACCATCTTTCATTGGCTGAAACCATAGGTTTTTGGCAAAGCATCTTTGTAAACGATCTCCCATTGGCTGGTGGAATGAGAACCAAATTTCAGAAGGTATTTCTATGGGGGCCATTCTTCTTTCACGTTGAACATTACATGAATGGTTGATGAACATATAAGTACATACATGAAATAATAAGAGCTCGGTTAATTAATAAATCAATACTGAATCGTAAAATAAAATAAAAGGGAAAAGAGAGATGAAAAAATTTAAGGAAATGTAATCTCAAATGCAGCCTCAATGTATTTACATTTCACTGGGCGCTTACATGTCCATAAATAGCTATCCTCATATGCAATTACACGTGTCAATGCAATTACACAGTCACACACACACACACACACGCATATATATATATATATATATATATATATATATATATATATATATATATATATATATATATATATATATATATATACATCATTTCTTGTGGCACCCACGGGGATGCATAGTGCCTCGATGAACTCACGCCACCACATTCTGTCCTGGGCTAACTCCTCAAGATCTCCTCAGCACTCATCTCCTGCTTCCCGCCTCTGTCCTCAACCAAGTCTCCTTTGACCTACCTCTACCCATTCTACCAAAGGGCTACCCACGCCAGCGTATCTCGTATTATTCGCTGCCTTTTATACACATGGTCTAGCCATTTCCAGCGTGAGAACCTAACGTACTTATCGACCGGCTGCGCCCCCGTTACTTCTCTAATTCTGCTATTTGATATCCTATCCCTCCAATTAATTCCTAATATTCTCCTGAGCGCCTGATTTTCAAATGCTAAGAATTTATTATCCGAAGTCACTGTACTGTACCATGACTCATGCCCATAAATCAAAATACTCCTAACCATTACTTTATAAATTTTGATTTTTGCATGCACAGAAAAATTGCTATTATTCCAAATATTTTTAAGCATTCCTAATTCGTGGTGAGCCTTTTTTAATCTTTCCATAAATTCTGTTCTCAGAGAACCATCCTTATCTAAATAAGTGCCCAAATATTTAAAATTATCCACTTGCTTTACAACCAAACTCTCAATTAGACAATCCTGTGCATTTTCAATATTTATATTCACGATTTCAGTTTTTCCACTATTAATAACCAAACCCACCTTTCGACCTTCACTGACTAGACAACCCAACACTCTCTGCGTCTTTTCTGGTCCCTCGCAGATCAAAACTATATCATCAACATAATCTAAGTCAAGAAGTTTGCCATTTTCTCCCCAGAGTTGTATACCTGCATCCGTTTCTCATAACGCAATCCACGACCAATACAACAAGATGTGCCCTCATGCAAGTTCATAATAACCCTCACGAACTTTTCCGGTATACCATAATGCCTCATGATTTTTCCCATAGTCCGTTCGAAATACTACCAAAGGTCTTTTCAAAATCAACAAAACAAAGACTTAACGGCGTTCTCATTTCATTAGCTCTCTGCATTAAATGCTGAACCATGAATATCTGATCACTGCAACCCCGCCCCTTTCTAAAACCGGCCTGTTCGTCCCTCAGAGCACCATCAACCTATTCAGCAATACTCTACTGAAGATTTCCAAGGCTACAGTTGACAAAGTGATTCCCCCCCAATTGTCACACCTACTCAGATCTCCTTTCTTTGGAACTTGAGCGATCACACCATTCCTCCAACCTGATGGTATTATCCCCGTCATCCATATCTCATTGAAAAATACCTTCAAGACAAATACTAATCTATCCTCCACTTTAAACCGGGAACAAACCATCCTCTCCTGGTGCTTTATAAGTTGTTTAACTGTTTTATTGTCTTAACTACTTCTTCTAGCCTGATCTCACCCTCAATATTTAAATTTTCCTGTGCAGGCGCTATTTCCTCTTCTAGGATGACTGGTCTATTAAGAACTGTCTCAAAGTGCTCTTTCCATCTACTTCTGATTTCAATATTTTTGGTCTATATATATATATATATATATATATATATATATATATATATATATATATATATATATATATATATATATATATATATATATATATATATATATATATATATATATATATATATATATATATATAATTTCTGGTGTGCTGACACGTCTCTAATTGATTGCATTTTTACCCTGTGTTAGCACTTCTCTAAGCTGAGACGACTACATGCAGTATAAAAAAAAATCCGCAATGCTAAAATAAAGTTTGATTTGCAGCGTTACGAAATTATTGAGTTATAAAATACATAATGCAGAAAGCTTTGTATCATATTTCAGTTGGTTGAATCCGTATACTAAACGGATAATCACTTTAGCAACGAAATGCCACAAACCTCGGGCGAGGCAGACCGAAGGAAACCCATGCCGTAACCAACATATAAAAGGACCCTAAACCAATTCACGATCTCTCCTAAAATCTAATTAGTTGTAGCCAGTCACAGAGTCCACTTTGTTTTGTTTTAGTTTTGCCAGAAACCAATGCAAGTGCTTTTTTTTTAATCCTCTAACAAATAAACCAAATCAAATACTTAACTTTCTTTCAACAATATTCATTTATTCTTTTAATTTTATATGCATATAAATGCTTTCATTGAGGTCTGAAAAAATTAATTACACTAATGCAGATGACTTATAGGCATGTACCTTACACCTATGTAATATTTCCTTAACTTAATCGTACAGGCCTGAGCTACTTAATGGTATCAAAGGGGCCCAAAGCCTTGTTCTTCAATCAAATCTAAAATCATACTAATTAGATTTCACATCTAATCTGCAAACAGAGTTGTTGACATACCATAAGGGTAGACTTTTGCTGGGTCCATGAAGAAGGTAATGTCCCATTCACTTCATTCTATAGTACAATTTTCATCTTATGATAAACCTATAATTTTTCCAATCAGCTTGAAAGGCTTTAAAAATCTGGTAACACCTTTAAAAGCATTTTGACCAGTACGACAGTTACTCAGTTCCTCAGAGCGATAACTTTCACAGTGCTAAGCTGTAGATATTCCACCGCCTCCGCAACAATCTGTAGACTCAGGTATCTTCCCTTAGCTCCCTGGGCAAAGGTATACATGAGGAATCCCTCCTCCTTCTTGTAGGGTCCTCTGTAGAAATACAGGAGGTGGTAGGAGGAGAAATCGCCATTCATCTCCAAGTTGTTTCCCAGGCGAATCTGGAGGAGACAAACGCCTGTTACTTTTGAAGGCCACCATCATCAAAGCATTCAGACATTCAGCAGCTGATCTTACGCAGGTATTTTTTGACACTCTTTGTAATTATTATTATGTCCTTGACATTCATTGAAGGTCTGTTATAAAATACATAATCAGTCCATAAGATCTGATAAAGAAACATTTTCTGCCACTTTTATATTCCTAGATATTTTTGGAAATTATGTGAGCCAAGTACAAAGTATCATCTTAGGATGATGATGTAGCAAAAATGTCTGTCGACCTCATCGGTCCTTTTTGCTGCGACGTCAACCTACCTGTCTACTTTTCTTAATTATTATATTATTATTATTATTATTATTATTATTATTATTATTATTATTATTATTATTCAAGCTTCCAAAGAATATTAAGGTGTTTATTAGGAAGAAGAGGAAGTACAGGGAAATACAGAAAGAAGAGATACCACTTATTAAAAATAGAAAAAAACAAATTAATATTAGGCACCATACTTACCAATTGTTTGAAAAAATTATCGCTACATTTTGTTGATGATAGAAAATACACACACACACACAAACACACACATTATATTATATATATATATATATATATATATATATATATATATATATATATATATATATATATATATATATATATACGTATATATATATATATATAAGGCAGTCGCTTGGTTTACGACGTTCCGGCTTACGACGTTCGAGGTTACGACGCTTTTCAAATATATTCATCAGAAATTATTTCCCAGCTTACGACGCATGTTCGGGGTTACGACGCATCGTGCGCCGATCCGACGGAAGAAATATGGCCACAAAACGGCAGAATAATCATAATTTGAAGGTTTTTTTTATGTAAAACTCAATAATAATGCAGTTTACATCGTTTTCAATGCACCCAGAGCATTAAAAGTAAGGTTTTCTTATGATTTTTGACGATTTTCGACGATTTTCCGGCTTACGACGATTTTCGGGTTACGACGCAAGCGCAAGAACGGAACCCCGTCGTAAACCGGAGACCGCTATATATATATATATATATATATATATATATATATATATATATATATATATATATATATATATACACATACACATATATTTACACTTATATACAGCATATAAATATAAGACTCTTGCAACTGACGTAAACCATTCCAGAGGAAGGTGTGATCTTACCTCGAGGTCATGTAGCCTCTCTGAACAGCAATCTTGGCGAGTCAGAATCATGATGTGGTAAATGACCCGTTCAGATCCCAGATCGATCACCCACCAAGGACGCTTTTCGTGTATGGAGTGGAAATACGAGGCATCATTGCCATCGATCGCATTCCATGGATGCTCGCCTCTGTGAAATAAACAAGAATTAACGAGAGGTTCGAGTGCCGACTACAATTCTAGGAAATTTCCCTTCTTTAACATTTAGTTTGTGCTCAAGTTTTCACTGAAATAGGAAAGTGAGTAGAGCTACACCATTTCAGTAACTGCATTCTCTCCCAGCTTTTTTCAGGTCAAAACTAAGGAAAATGCGTCAAAATAGCGACTATACATTAGAAATAAGTATGCTAAGTTAAAAGGTTAAGTATATCTTAGTTTAACCAGACCACTGAGCTGATTAACAGCTCTCCTAGGGCTGGCCCGAAGGATTCGATTTGTTTTACGTGGCTAAGAACCAACCGTTACCTAGCAACGGGACCTAAAGCTTATTGTGGAATCTGAACCACAGTATGACGAGAAATTAATTTCTATCACTAGAAATAAATTCCTCTAATTCATGGGGGTATTCTTACTTTTCAAGAGTAGCTGAAACATGTACGACACTTCATTTTAAGCTTCGGTTTATACAGCATCAGTTCTCTTATCTGTTCAGGTTTGTTGAATTTCATTTCTTTGCTTATTCAGAAGCCCGTTTTTTGTCTCCTAAGCAATGAAATGACAGTGAAATTAAAGGTTGCTAATAAAGAAGTGCTTCTCCTCAAATGGACATCCATAACGGCTCTTCAGCAAGCGATAGAGAACCATGATGAATTTTCTCAGATACTGCCTTAGTTCCCACAACCCACCTCGTCCTGTTTTCCTGTAACCATTTTCCGGGAATTCTTTGACGGAGTTTTCTTAACCTAACACTAAGTGAGGAATTATCCTCACCTGGTCTGCGAAGTTTGAGATTCCCATTTCTCCTCACTTCGGTCTTCGAACATATTATCATTAACAGTCCTTGACATCCATTTTCAAGAGCAATCAGCGGAAGCAAATTGTTTTTGGAGATTGAGTGAACGATTTTCATTGTGCGAAAACTTTTACTTCCTTTTTTTTCGTTGCAAGTTTTTATTACTGATGCATCCATCCCTAGATTTAGATGAGTTCTTTCAATGTCACTAAAATGTGTGTTCTATGATTTTAGTAATTAGTTCCTCGCTGGGGGAGTCGGTAGAGTTGTCGGCTAGCACTCGCTAGGCCCGAGTTCGAGTCTCCGGTCGGCTAATGAAGAATTAGAGGAATTTATTTCTGGTGATAGAAATTCATTTCTCGCTATAATGTGGTTCGGATTCGACAATAAGCTGTAGGTCCCGTTGCTAGGTTACCAATTGGTTCTTAGCCACGTAAAATAAGTCTAATCCTTCGGCCCAGCCCTAGGAGAGCTGTTAATCAGCTCAGTGGTCTGGTTATACTAAGGTATGCTTAACTTAATCTATGATTTTAATCTACATGTTACCTGCTTATTTCTGTTTCATGAAATGATTCTCTCGTTATCTACCAAAACCACAATTGTATTATATATATATATATATATATATATATATATATATATATATATATATATATATATATATATATATATATATATATATATATATATATATATATATACGAATATTCAGGAGAAATTACATCTTCCTCTTTTATTTCCAACGTTCCCTTGACACTAATTTTTCCGATCATTTTTTTATATAACCACACGAACACTAAACAGAGGTAAGGGTATAGTTGGGTTGACTTACAGAGAAACGCTGCTGCCAAATGTGTTTTTACCCGGAGCTATGTCGTGAAGCATGTCTGGACTTGGCATACCAAAGTTCGCTGGGAGATTGTCGAAAGGTATACGACTTTCTGAACCTCGCCCCGAGCATCCACATCCTGTTAGAAAAATTACGAGGATAGTTTACACAATATTTAATGTGCCACAGCGATGCTACTTGTGACAATTTTCCTAAATCTATTATATCTTGTTTGGTTTTTGTTATCCATATTGCTGAGAGAATTGTGGGAAACCTTCAGTTAGTGGACTAATTCATTACATTTATACTATACTGACATTTTTCATCATCTACAGACGGCAAATTCTTGGACTGATGCTAATGTATCTTCTGAAGTAAACTTTCTTCAAAAATGTCATCGAAACAGCTATTACTTCAATAGCTCTTACTTCTACAAAAGTCATTAAAAAATTCTAGGTTTCATCCACAGAACATAACCGGAGATATCTCTCATAAATTATTTCTCAACATAGTCTCTGCTGATATCAGCCCACTTGGCCCACCAGCATCTGAGCTTTGCTATTCCATCACAGGGGAAGGTCGCATTTTGGGTTCCCAAATAATTTTTTTATGGCTTAGATGCTTATGAATCAAAATTTGACCTCACAGGATTGTCTAAGTATAGGGAACAGGAAGAATGCAGGCAGTGCCCCTATCAGTACCCATGGGCATGAGACAGCAATTCCAGGCACTAAATCATTGGGTACCTTAGTATATGTTTCCGTACCCAGAATATATATATATATATATATATATATATATATATATATTCCAACCTTTTTTTGCTGAGAACATTATGAATTGGACATACCTGCATCAAGTTTGTTTTTAAGAAGTTCTAGTTGCTCATTGATTAGACACTCGTCTTTAATGGAATTCAGTATCATCTCGTATCCTGAAGCAGAAGGAATATTCTTAACCACATTTTTAACCCTGAAGCGCAGAATACCACGACCAGCAACACACAAAAATGATCGAGCTTCAAGGGCAGTTATACATAAACAAAGATATTCTCATCAGATGCAGATGACATCTTTTTTTTTTTTTGTTTACATTCTTTAATGAGAATTCTTTAATGATATTGTCACATACCTGGTTATTGCATCAATCACAGAATTGTTTTACCTCACCTCAGCCAGATACCTAGCTCTCATAACAATAAAATGATGATTACTCTAAAGGTAACAGTGATCCCTTAAAAAGCTTTAAATCACGTGAAAAATCGATCTGAGTTTATCAAAACAAGTGTGAGGTGTCAACAATTAAACAAAAATATACTATTCACTCCATCAAACAACTTTAACTGTTTCCCTAACCTTCAGCAAAACTAAAGGAACAAAACATGTTTATGACTTTGCAATGCACACAATTAATCCCGATCACTGAGGTCAATAAATGAAACATAGTTCTTTTTTAGAATTTTAAACAAAAATTTATTTTTAAATTTAAAATTTATAATTAGATTACAGTCTGACAAATTTACTATTCATGAAAACAACACAAAATTTTAATTAATTAGTCAAATTATTAAACAAAACTAAATCATAAAAACTTTAATTTATCAAGAAATTAAATTAATCAAGCAAAATTTCAAACTATCAAGAATTACTCAAGATTTGAAAAGAAAATCTTAGCAAATGAAAACTAAATCAAGTATGCACTGTTAAATTATCAAGAAATATTTAAAATGCTAAGTAAATAAATGTTAAATCACCAAAATATAAAATGTGAAAAATCATGAGATTGCAAACACAAGAACACACAAAAATACACAAAAGATTTATCAATAATAATTTCACTACGGCAAAATTTCCCCAGTATACCTTATTGTACCATGGTAATAATAAGTAAATTTCATTTTACCTTACACAAGCTTGTGAAAACTTTCACAAAATCTCTTGAAATGCAGCTGCTTTATATTCACAAAACACACTGTTTTGTATGGCGCCGTTACAACTTTTCCTATGTTCAGATCTCAAAAACTAAGATTAATACCAGTGACCACACAAATATTCTACGTTAATAACTTCTCTCTTTTGAAGAGAGAGAGAGAGAGAGAGAGAGAGAGGGGGGGGGGAACCAACACTAACAGTCTCTGAAATCAGAATGAGCAAATTTTAGGATTCCAGTTGGAAATGAAACAATAAGAAGACGTCATTTTGGGAATGAGATATGAGAGAAAGTTCTAGAAAAAGGAAGGTGACGTCACTTCCAGCAAAACGTTTTGAACGCAATCGGGACAGTACATGATCAGAGCAATGCAATTTTAAACATGACGCAATTGCCATGTGCTTCAGTGCAACACTTGTTCATATTTCTCAAAAGATACACATCTTTACCGGAAAATCGTATGGAACACATGTAACATTGCGAAATCATTAATCTTCTTCTCGTATGAGACAAAGCTTTTGCAGAAATCTTAGCACGATCAAAACAGACTGCAACTGGCTAATTATGACTGGCATGTTTTAAAAACAAGACGAAAAACATAAGTTGGCTTCCAGAATGGAGCAGTTATTTGCCTGTCAACACATTATCATAACTGATGACAAATGAAGCGGAACAAACCTTTCGCTATGAGCCAAGAGCTGTATCACTGAACGATGGCACCTAAGGAACACCAGTAATATATATACAGTATACATACATATATATGTATATATATATACATATATATATGTATATATATATATATATATATATATATATATATATATATATATATATATATATATATATATATATATATATATATATATATATATATATATATATATATATATATATATATATATATAATCTTAAATTTCGAAGGTATGGCTAAGCCAGCCCCTGGTCCTGACATTTAAAGTACACGGAAACATCAAGTTCCCCATAACCTGTGTTGGTTACGTTTCGTCAAATAAATACCTTTTACGAGTTGGAGTAGTTCATTTTGCCGGATGGCCACGACATCGATAACGTCCTGGGGCTCGACGGCGACTGCCAGAACCACAAGGATCCCTGCCACTACACCGGCGTTGACAGAGGAGGAGGTCATCTTCACTCGGCGAGAGCCACCACAGCTATGATGTCTGCAGCTTGAAATTTCCGGCCTCTTATAGAAGGCTGACGCCGGGGACTGTGTCTGTCTTGTTGAGATGCATATGACAACCATGTACACACGTACACACAGACACACACACACACATATATATATACACACACACACACACACATACATATATATATATATATATATATATATATATATATATATATATATATATATATATATTTACATGTAATTTTTATCACACCATGATTTATATACATTCTTGAAGCTACAAATGTCGCTTAATGTCCAATTCACGCTACTTCGGGAGTATCCCCGATGGGGAATTATCACCGAAGGGGATTTTTTTTCTTTAAAGTGATAAATGGATCGGAACCGCCCGAAGTAGCTCGAATTGGATATTAGCTTTGTAATTGAATACATATATATATATATATATATATATATATATTTGTAGATTATATATATATATATATATATATATATATATATATATAGATATATATATATACATATATATATATATACATATATATATATATATATATATATATATATATATATATATATATATATATATATATATATATATATATATATATATATATATATATATATATATATATATATATATATATATATATATAATTTGTGTTTTACATCGTTTGTTAAGTAGTGAGGATTTCCAGCTCCCCGAGGGAATCGCACAGATTCTCGAAAGGTCTCTGCATAGCTTTATTTTTAAATATATTTGTACGGCTACATAACTGAAGATTTGTTTCTCCAATAAAACCATTTGTAGACACGTTTACCCAAACCATGTTGCATATCTAAGTTTAGAACGTGCATTTCTTTCCCAACTGATCTCCAGAATTCCTGGTTCATTTTGAAGTGTCATGTCGTTTCTAATCCACAAGTCGCAACAAATAAAAAAAAATATAAATTGTCAGTATTTTTTAGTCTTGAAAGTAAGCCTGGAACATTAAAATATCAGTAGGCTTCGGTTATTCGGAAGGCGAGTCAAATTTGAAAATAAAGTGCAACAAAACAATGACACAAAAACGAATCTTTACCATGTATAATATGGTAGAGGATAATAATAAAGATGACTGGCTTAAGTCTCGTGGAAGGATAATAAAGGTGAAATATCGCCCGTGATTCTTGTCATGGGTACTTACAGCCCAAATCGAAATTAATACTTTTAAGTTCAGAAATTAAATTGTTATGACAGGCATTCGTTCATTAACTATTTCTGAATAAGAAAATGGAATCCATTGGTCAGTAGCACAGAGAGGGCCATTTCCCTCCATTACTTTATGTTATCAAACGAAGTAACATTTGACAAACGCTGAAGCTTGATTACACGTTGACTTCTGTGAACGAGATCTTTTTGTGGCTCATAACAAAGGACTTTTTATAGCGCGAAGCGGCGGCAGACCCTAAGCTTTGATATATCCCAGGCCACTGTTGCAACATCGGTAAAACCAGTGTATCTAGAGACGGAGCACAGCTCTGTTGCACTCTTTCTCTGCATTCATGTCCTAGATTTGGAAGTCTGAAGCACAACGCTTGCTCTAGTTGCTGCAGAAGTGTTATGCGAAAAACGAAGTCATAGCATTTAAGGGAAAATTGGAAGTTGTTGCGTGCCGTAGTCCTTCCTTTGTAAAGTTGTTAGCAAACAAGAATTTCAGGAGCAAGTATAGTTGATGTAGTTGATGTTTCTCTGCCCCATGTAGATAGCATTTCGAAATCTGAATTGTCCTTCAGCCTTATGAGAATTACCCTGTGCATATCCTTTTCACAGACTATTTCGAAACTACTGACAAGGATCCAAATCTCTATAGTTTCCGTATTAAATCAGTTGAATTCTTAAGATAACTGTAAGTTTTTACACAACGTAAATAAGGAAATAAATAGTCTGCCGTCAAGTCCCATTCTTCTCTGGGATACGTGGTGCACCCAATGTGGATGAGATTAATTTTCATGGAGTAACCGAGAAGAAAGCGAAGTGAAAACCAATGGGATTATTGGGATCAAAGGGATCTCACGACAGGTACAGAGGAGTAACAGAGAACTGGGATATGAAATGGAGGAACATCACGTCGAATGAACGAGGATTCAAGAGTGGTTCAAAGGTGGCCGTTCAAGGCTCTACCCTGTATTTCAAACTTACATTCTATTTTATGTTCACATTCATTAACTCATTGTCTTATTTTAGAGGATTAGGGTTCGTTGCTTTAGAGTAAGAGGTTCTCAGTCTTTTTTTTAGTGGTGGGACCCTAATTAATGTAATCATTGCCTCGGCACCCCGTCTTTACCAGTCCACCATACCGCATGAATTGACTTCTTATTTAATGAATGAAATCATTATCCATACCCAAAAAAAAAATCAGAGCACCGTACGCGCAGAAATATACTGTACAAACAAAGAGCATATCGGAAGAATTAGATAAATTCAAGCGTTATGATTGCAGACTAATATAGAAAAACATGATAATCACCTTTAAGCATGTATATATACATATATATAATTATATGAAGACTTCTGCCGATTTTTTTTATGACAAATGCTCATTGAGATGATCTAGCCAAGACAAAATTCATGACAATCTTCCGGCACCCCTAGGCACTGACTGTGGCACCCAGTTTGAGAATCACTGTTAGACCTCGTTGGTCAAGCAGCTTTCCCCCAAACTCCTTCTACTGAGCGCAGAGGTCTGTCGCTTTTCCTCGTGTTGAAGTGTACAGTTTTTTTTTTTAACCTATTTTCATGATTTTTTTTATTATTCTCTCTCTCTCTCTCTCTCTCTCTCTCTCTCTCTCTCTCTCTCTCTCTTAAAACCTCACTCGTATTTAAGGGTAGACTTTTATTGTTTATCATGATGTTTTTTGTCTGACTTTCAAATCTCACCCCTATTTAAGTGTACAGTTTTTTCTTATTCTTTATTTAGTGTCATGATTTTTTTTTTTTTTTTTAGTCTGTCTTTCAAATGTAAGTATATAATGACTTGCATATCATTATACATGTGAACCAATTCTTACAAAACGGTCATCTACATACCACCAACGCCGTATTGCCACGCCTGCATACGCCTTATAGTCTTGGCACACATCATTTTTCCATATTTCACCAGTGAACTGGGATACAGAAAAAACAGTATCCGAAATATACTATTGCATCCTTTACGGTATAGAGTGTTTTTATGGACCGTTTTATCTTCATGGTGTAATGTTGGATTACATTAAAAGACACCCACACTTGTCAATACTTCGAAATCGGAAAGGAATATAGCATTTTCTGGATCCGTGAAGTAACTATGGAATCATTTGTCCACCTAAAAACAAAATTAATTTATTCATCGCCCCTCCTCAATATGAATGCCGACCAAATTCTTTCGACTAAAAGAACTGCCAAACGAATAACAAAAATGAAGAATTCACCCTCCCATGAACTCCTAATCCTAAATCTGGGATTTGATAGAGCAACGTCTTTCCTTACATTCTCAAGAGGATGCTCACGTTACGCTGGCTGAAGGTCGTCCCAGAAGTGGCCGTCTGTTGCCAACTCTTTTTTTTTTTTTTCATTCAACAAACAGGATTTCGGGTTCTGTATGTCTGTCTGTCTATCTATCTGTCAGTCTGTTAATTGTTCACCGCTGAAATACAATCATTTCAAGGATTGACGCAAACAATCCGTCGGAAATATATAACGCATTGCATGTTGTTACGTTTAAGCAAAGAAAACGTTTATCAGTAGCAACGAACCCAACTGGCTTGAGTGGTGCCCTCTTTCTTCGGAAAGGGAAACCCCAAAGACAGTATCTGACAGTTGCCCAGTGGGTAGCCCCAGAGACAGTCGCCCACTTGTCAGGGAAGACCCCGGCTATGAGGACCTAAACAAGATAATATACAAGACACTCACTCGGCCACTGTAAACATCATTGTGGTGGGGTACTATGAATCCGTTGACGTTTACCAACATTCCCCTTGAGTGCTTCTGAGAAAATGTTTCTGTTGAATAATAAACACGTCACTAACTATACGCCTTCATTTAAAATATAACATGATTTTTATTCATTTGATGATGTTGGATATCTGTGCCTGTTTTCTAAAGAAACTTACATGACATTGTTCACAAAGTGTCAGAATATATGAAAAACCGAATCAACTACAAATGTACAGACAAGTACAATCAATCCACACATTCTCTCTCTCTCTCTCTCTCTCTCTCTCTCTCTCTCTCTCTCTCTCTACGTGGGAGTCTGACCTCTCGCAAGGGATCAAAGGACGCGCAAATGTATAATACGGACGAGACCATCCTAAGTACTTAAATTCATCACGCTTAGTCTAAATGCCATAGAACTCGATAAAACTTGATTGAACCAAATCCGTGCTTTTGTTTCTGGCGACTTTCTTCGATTCCAGTTGGTTTTGAGCGAATGTGAATAACCACCTGTTTTGCAACTGATAGTCTCAGATAATCTCAGAAAGTTTATCCGCGTAGGAAACGATGTCAACACACGTTTCCTCTGAAATCTCGAATGAGAGAATATTATGTGTTCCTTGAAGCTTCTATTTCACCTCCTCTTAAAAGAGCCTTGGAGTTGACTGAATACGCATGATATTACGGAGTCATTTCTGGAAAGAAAGTGGCTTAATTTTGTGTCTGTTTCTTCTTTCGATAATCAGCCAATACTGCCGTAGAATTTTCGATTCGATGAACAGCGCATGACGTGACATGCTGAATGCGGCTTCTCTAGTTTAAGATTCTTAAAAGTTGGCATTTCGCGACTTTTCAGTGGCAGGTGAATGTAAGATATAAGGATTCTTTTACAATTCATTGTGGCCAGAGCCTCACAGATTTGGAGATGCTGTTCAGATAAGACAAAACTTCATACAACAGTACGTTCACTAAAATGGTTTTGCGCCATAAATATTTCTCGAGTTTCCTAAGATCTCATGAAATGTAAAAAATATGTCAGTTTTAAATCCGTCGGGTATATGTCCATCAGAATAACCACTCTAAGATCTTTGAAATAATATGAAAGACGAGGGGCACAGCTAAAAAATCAAAAGTTTATAGGCAATATTATTTTCTTAGAGAGAAGTACTTGCTCTCTTTGTGTGTGGATAAATAAAATATGGCCTATCCCTACAACAAGAAAAGCACTGCGTAAATTTGTCATTAGTCACTCCGTGACACGTAGACCCTGCTTTGAAAAGCTTAAAAGTTCATCGTTTGAATTGCTTATTTGATCAGTGTTTCTCCCAGGTGAAAATAATTGGCGTCAGTGGCTCCTTTTTCAGGTAATATAACTGACCAAATCCAGTTTTGAGTAATGGTCTTAGCTCCTATTGGCCGCCCAAGCAAAGCCTCAGCTCCTATTGGCCGCCCAAGCAATGTTCTTAGCTCCAATTGGTCGCTCAAGGCAATACGTGACGGGAGAATGACAATAATGACTTTGGTTAATGGTCCTTAATCAGTTTCCGAGCTAGCGAATGACAGCGTCAGGAAAGCATATTTTCGCTGGGTAAAAGGATTAAACATGACGAGTACAATAAATGCGCATAGACAAAATTATAAGTTTTAATATATTTTCCAATATATTTCAATATGGACTGAATAGGTCACTGCTTTTCCCGCATACTGTTTCAGTACTTTCAAATACTAAGAATAACATTAATAAAGAGTAAGTTATCTTCGAATCTGCCCTGTTGTGACGATGATATTTTTGGATGACTTAACCCTCTGGTGTCATGGAGTGACGAAAAGACACCACTAAATAGTTCAGTTGAAGTTGACTGAATATATTTGTAAAGAGATAATGTGCCCATGACACAGAATTATGAATCATGCCACAGAGGCGCCAAGTCCCCAACACAAAGGACTTTCCATATCGCACATGGTTTGGACGGGGGACCAGGTATCTCCTTTCTACAAAATTTTATTGGGAGCAATGGAAAGAGAGGCTGTCCCTGTGCCAGATAGCAGAGTGAAGCAGACTTGGGGGCATGAAGCCAAACCCTTCTGAAAGTCAAAGTGCGACAGTTGTTTGATCCAGAACACTTTTGCCCTTGCATCCTAGTTTTCGTTTAAATGGTACGAATTTAAATGTTGTATGTATACTCGTATATATATATATATATATATATATATATATATATATATATATATATATATATATATATATATATATATATATATATATACATATTGTAAAAATTTCTCATCAGCTTTTAGCACTGGAAGAAAGTCGTTAATGCATATATATATATATATATATATATATATATATATATATATATATATATATATATATATATATATATATATAGAGAGAGAGAGAGAGAGAGAGAGAGAGAGAGAGAGAGAGAGAGAGAGAGGGTGTCTTCTTGTAAAAGTGTTATCGTTCGGTCAGAATTACTATGATCGTTTTCTATAACGTCATAGCTATAAGAGAAAATGGGGCAAATCTTGCTAATGCAGTAAGAAAAGATTGATGATATAATTCTTTGTCATTTCTGATATATAAGTACACAATCATACATATTTACGAAATAGCAATATACTGCCATTCGCTTGTAAGACTGTAATGTTACAAGCAGAAATAGCAAGGTTTTGGTCTAAGGATTCCTTCAGATGCTAACAGAACGTTTCATTCAAACTGTACAAATTCTAGTCTGTTCGGTTGCATTTATGAAGAATTTGCATATTCATGAGTGAATTCCAGCCCAGTTTTCACTAAACTGACGATTTTGCAAGCGTATCCATCTTTCGATGGCAAGACATTTTTGTATTTATTGTTCGATGCTCCGAGGTAAAATGTTTGTATATTCTATTATTAATAATTTACCTTGCTAGCGTCGTGTATATATATAAAACATCTTTAAGTCTGATTTTTCAACCACGTTCATACGTTCAATCATCTATAAGTATTTGTTATGAGTATTCTTGAATTCATGATTTAAAGTCATGAATAACCAACAAATACTTATGTATGACTGAGACTGTGCAATGGTTGAAAACTGAAAGTTCCTTTTGAGCTCAAACATCCTTGATTTAGAGACATCTCAGAATGTTTTTTGTGGGACAATGTTCCCAAAAACGTTTTATTAAAACTCACAACGCTCGAAAAGATATTTTAACCAAGCATAGAATATAGAAAAGTTTCGTCTTGTTAAAAATTTTGTCCGTTTGAAAATTAATT
>NC_089776.1:28978030-28983030 GCF_040412425.1 Macrobrachium rosenbergii | reverse complement strand
AATAATTTCTGTGATTCGCGTTTTGTCTTATCCCCAAATTAAACCAAAAAGAAACTCGTATCAGCTAAGAAAAAGACGGTTTTTTTTTTTTTTTTTTTAGAAAACCGCCAACGTTATGGCCGAGTTCGAGCGAATGACTTAGTTCGTAAGGTGGCGTCAGTAACATACCATTCGCTACGTGGTGGCTGTTTACATGCGACTGTCCTGTACGGTATCGACTCTTGCGTCAGGGAATTAATAATTGAAGCCGGACGGGTGATTTACCGCTCTGGGCTTTGTGAAGAAAAAGAGGGGGGAGTGACGGACGGACGTGCACGGACCGTGTGGAATGAGAGAGTGGGGAACGGGGTAGAATAAGAGGAAAAACGTTATTTAATCGAAGACCCTGTTAGATAATATACTTTAATTTTTATCTATTTATTTATTAATTTGTTCATGACTTTTTCTTCTAATAATTGATCTCTTTCTGTATTTTCCATTACCTTCAGTCACTTCTTTCTAATGAACACCATAATATTCTTCGGAAGCTTGAATTTCAAGTCAAATGGCCCCAGTGGTGGGCTTGCTTCAAAGAAGGTTCATCCTCTGAATAACGGTGATAATAATGCAGACATACATTTAAACATGCGTATTCTCATAGATATACGTATATACATACGTGTTCTTATTTGGATACATAAGTACGAGCGATGAAACACGAAATAAAACCGGCAAATCTGACACTAACAACCAAGAGTCAACAGTTCAGAGGAACCAGAAAAATCGGCCTAATGACACGAGAACAACAGACTTTGGCTCACTTCTTATAACTCTTCGACCCTGTGACGACAGCATTCACAAACGGGCCAAATTACGCCGGTTTTATAACCAGGAATTGGGCGGTCAGGAATTTTGTAATAGCTTGACAGTCGGATCTACGATCTTAAATAATTGATGGCCAGAAATAACAATGTTTACAATCAGATTTTTTTTTCTACGTCACAGAGACCGCGCCTGGTGTTTACTCAGTGTTGATCCATTGCTATTAAAATAATATTTCCGGTTTGGACTCGACAGTCGCATATGATTTTGCAGATTTTCTTAATGAATATACTTGGCTTCATGACTGTGAATTTCTTTATACTCGTCGATAGTCTTTTGCTTAATTATGATCCAAATCAAATTAAATTCAAAAGACAATAAAGAATTGAATCTACTCTATTTTATTGGTAAAAATGACAGTCACTTTGGCGTCAGCCTCCGAACTCAGTAAAGAAGAAGGAAAATGTCTTAGAAATTATAAAATATTTCCTCATTGATGTCTGTGATTAGGAGATCACTTATTTTCGAACTAATGAACTTCACGAAATCCTCATTACATTGCCAAAGCGTTGCCTCACGCAAATGACAATGTCCCATGAGGAAAAGGTACCTAGTTCACGAAAATAAACAAGTAAAAAATGCGCCGAAGTTCCTTCGGCACAATCGAGTTTTCTGTACAGCCGGTACAGCTCATAATCAAGGCCACCGTAACTGGATCTATCTTGTGGTGGTTTCGGTATAATGCTGTATGAGCAGCGGACCATGAAAATTTAACCACAGCTCGGTGGTGGCCTATCCTATATCATTGCCAGAAGCACGACTATGACTAAATTTAACCTTAAATAAAATAAAAAAGTACTGAGGCTAGAGGGCTGCAATTTGGTATATTTGATGATTAGAGGGTGGATGATCAACATACCAATTTGTAACCCTTTAGCCTCAGTAGTTTTTTTAAGATCTGAGGGTGGACAGAAAAAATGCGGACAGGATAAAGTGCGGATGGACAGACAACAGTTTTCTTTTACTGAAAACGAAAAGTGAAACTTCTATCGTTGGTGAGGCTTTGCCTGAGAGGCACAGCCATAACGGTGGACCCAAGCAACATTCTCAGTACTGCGTCTGTCCTGTTTTAGGATATCATGATTGCGCAAAACTGAGTTATTCTAGGGAATTTTCTCTCGAGTCAAGTACGATCAATACAGTAGTCCTCGTAAAACTTGGGGATTTAAAGTGTCCTTTTGGCAATATACCAAGACCTACGCTCAAGAAAATGGTCTTATTCTATCTTGAAGGAAGTGAAAGTAGTAAATAAGGAAAGGAGAATCGACTTAAAATTAAGGGACACCTTTAACAGGAGCGAAGGCATAAAGGACGGATTCCGGGGGTTGACAGCCATTCAAAGCGAGTTTTGCTCTGGACAAATTGCTCTCTGACAATTGCACATAAACACGACTTAGCTCCTTAACACGCTTCTTCCACGAATATTCACTCCTCCTGCAGCAAATGCAGTGAATATGCCACGCTGTGGAACTTCTCATTTCCAGAGCCACTTTATTCTTCACACCGCTGAGCTGTGGAACAGTCTCCCTACTGAGGAAGTTGTTGAACTGAAACTTCAGAAGTTCAAGCGAAAATGCAATGCATGACGACCCTAATACAATCCTCCTTGTATTTTATTAAACTTTCATTTCTGTCTATTGATTTATTAATTTGTTCATTTATTTTTTCATTATTAATAAATGATTTCTTTCTGTGTTCTCCATTTCCTTCTGTTACTTCTGTCCAATGAACACCATATTCTTTGGAAGATTGAATTTCAAGTCAGTGGCCCCTAACGTGGGCTTGTTCGATATGAATAGGGTTCATCTTCTGAATAATAATAATAATAATAATAATAATAATAATAATAATAATAATAATAATAATAATAATAATAATAATAATAATAATAATAATAATAATAATTCTGTTAATCCGAGATGCATCAAACGTTACAATAACCTCCCATTCTCAGTTTGCATGTCTGTCTTTCACCTGGTTTCATTTTTTTCGCGAGAGGAGCTGAAATTAAACTTATGCAAAAGTAGTGTTATGGCTATGATCAAAAGACAGACAGAATAAAAATGGCTGCAGGAAGTAAATATTAATGCTGAAGACGGTAGGAGCACTTAGAGACAAAAGTCTGAATGGATGAAAGGAAGCTGATCCAACTCTTAGGGATGATATTAGTCGCCCAAATATATGTTATATATTATATTATTTTATTATATATATATATATATATATATATATATATATATATATATATATATATATATATATATATATACGAGGTGTTAAAAATACCCCACCTTTATAATAAAAAGAACAAATTTCACTGTATTATGTTTACAAGAATTCATTTCAAGCCCTTGCTACTTACGTTTTCAAACCGAATATCATAGCCAGGAGGGAGGTATAATAATAATAATAATAATAATAATAATAATAATAATAATAATAATAATAATAATAATAATAATAATAATAATAATAATAATAATAGTGCACGGGTCTTAAAATGGAGACATAAATCCACAGTTATGCAACTGTAAAAATGTATTGAAAAATAAAGCTCTATTTTTAAATATATTTGTACAGATATATGACTGAGGATTTCTTTCTCCCTGAATAATAATAATAATAATAATAATAATAATAATAATAATAATAATAATAATAATAATAATAATCATTATTATTATTATTATTATTATTATTATTATTATTATTATTATTATTATTATTGCAGAAAAAGGAGAACAAGGGAAATACAGTCAGTAATTACAGGCCTATCACCTGCCAACCAAAAATGTGGAAGTTACTGACAGGTATCATCAGTGAAAGGCTGTAAAACTACCTAGAGGATACAAACACCATCCCCCACCAACAGAAAGGCTGCAGAAGGAAGTGTAGGGGCACAAAAGACCAGCTCCTGATAGACAAAATGGTAATGAAGAATAGTAAGAGAAGGAGAACCAACCTAAGCATGGCATGGACTGACTACAAGAAAGCCTTCGACATGATATCACACTCGTGGCTAATTGAATGTCTGAAAATATATGGGGCAGAGGAAAATACCACCAGCTTCCTAAAAATACAATGCGCAATTGGAATACAGTGCTTACAAGCTCTGGGATAAGACCAGCAGAGGTTAACAGCAGGAGAGGGATCTCTCAAGGCGACTCACTGTCCCCACTACTGTTCGTAGTAGCCATGATTTCCATGGCAAAAGTACTGCAGAGGATGGATGCTGGGTACCAACTCAAGAAAGGAGGCAACGGAATTAACCATCTGATGTTCATGGACGACATCAGCTGTATGGTAAGAGCATCAAGGAAATAGATACCCTAATCCAGACTGTAAGGATTGTATCTAGGGACATCAGGATGGAGTTTGGAATAGAAAAATGCAATAAGGCAAAGTGACAAGGACTGAAGGGATAAATCTATCAAACGGGAAGAGCATCAAACACATAGATGAGACAGGATACAAATACTTGGGAATAATAGGAGAGGATATATAACATCAAGAGATGAAGGATACGATCAGGAAAGAATATATGCAGAGACTTAAGGCGATACTCAGTCATCCTATTCGACTGGATGGTATTTATAGTGTGGGGTGTCGGGTTGCATCCTGCCTCCTTAGAAGTCCATCACTTTTCTCACTATGTGCGCCGTTTCTAATGGCACGCTCTTCTGCATGAGTCCTGGAGCTACTTCGGCATCTAGTTTATCCAGGTTCCTTTTCAGGTGCCTAGTGTTCCTATGATTATGGGTCCAATTTCCACTGGCATATCCCATATCCTTCTTATTCCTATTTTCAGGTCTTGATACCTATCAATTTTTTCTCTTCCATTCTCATCTACTCTGGTGTCCCATGGTATTGTGACATCGATGAGTGATACTTTCTTCTTGATTTTGTCAATCAGAGTCAAATTTGGTCTAATGGCACGTATCACCCTATCTGTTCTGATACCATAGTCCCAGAGGATCTTTGCCTGGTCGTTTTCTACCAATCCCTCAGGTTGGTGTTCGTACCACTCATTACTGCAAACTAGCTGGTGTTGCTTGCACAGGCTCCAGTGGAGGGCTTTTGCAACTGAATCATGCCTCTTTTTGTACTGGTTCTGCGCAAGCGCCAGACATTCGCTTGCT
>NC_089776.1:28965530-28973030 GCF_040412425.1 Macrobrachium rosenbergii | reverse complement strand
TTACTGATAAGAAATTGCGTTTGTTTCTACCCAGATTACATATATATATAATATATATATATATATATATATATATATATATATATATATATATATATATAATCTCTGTAGAAACAAAAGCAATCTCTTAGTAGTAATAAGTATTTTCATTTTTTATAAGAAACTCCTTAAACTGAGGTTGATGTTCTGTCATGTTATCTGCGCATGCTCGTAGTTTTCGTAAAAAAAAAAACGAAAGCATACAGCAAATATATAGAATAACTTTATATATATATATGTGTGTGTGTGTTTACATACACACATATATATATGCATATGTGTATATTTACATAAACACACACATATATATACACATATGTGTGTGTCTATTTACACATACACATTTAATCACCAATCAATACTGATACATATGCCGATAGATATGTTAATATAATAGGATTCAACAATATCATCTTTCTCCACGAAAGGATATAAAATACTGCTAAGAAAATATATATCAACATTTTAATTGCAACGTGCCTTGTGTTTTTCTGTGGCGTCTAAGCGTTTTAGTCTCTTATATCTTTGGTTGCCATTAAAAAATTCTTCAGCCACTGTGAAATACTGAGGAGATTTGACACTGGCATTAATAATGACAAAATTTTCTATAGTGCTCTGTTGAAAGTTGTTTCTTGACTGACTGTCAAAATTTTACGTAATTTTGTAAATTTATAGATGAGTCAGTAAAAAAATATTGAAGAAGTTTTATTCTAACACTGTGAAAATTTAGGTAGATTTTACAGCAAAAACTATCATAAAGACATTCAGTTCCGCCTAGAATTTCTGCGCATTCAACCACTTCATAATAAGTGCCGTTAACACCTAACTAATTAGCGTAGCTCTTAAAACTTTTAATAAAAACAATATTTTTTTGTGAATATATACAAGCAAGCATTTACATAGTAAAAAAAACTTGAAAATTCCCTTTAAAACTTTTTCTACACACACACGGACAATTTATGCGCAAGGAGACTGATTGATGACAAATTATCTGCCGTTACAGAAATTCGATAAACTCCTTCACTGTCAAACACTTCGTCTTGTCAAACACTTTCAAGCGCCGTGTATCAGCCCTTCAAACATAATCATAATTCGTTGCTAACGACGGCCCGAAAAAAATAATAATAATAATTCCTTTTCGTTCACTAACAAATCACCCTTTTTTATTTTTCATAGCCATGGCCGAGACACCTCATGCTAATAGCTTTCGGCATTGGCAGAACAATGACACTCGAGGCTGAAACTTGTATCCAAAAGAACGTACTAAATGTAACTTCGGTCGATATATCGGGCGCGTTCGTTTCGACACAACGAAGGTATTAAGCGTTCCAGTAATTTTTTTTCCTTTTCCTCTCTCTCTCTCTCTCTCTCTTTTCAGCTGAAAACTTGTAATGTATTGTTCCTTTCCCATTGACTTTATACAAAGGATATGAAGAGGCTCTTAGGAAACACATTAGTCTCAAGTGTCGCTGGTATTGTGTTTTCTCTCTCTCTCTCTCTCTCTCTCTCTCTCTCTCTCTCTCTCTCTCTCTCTCTCTCTCTCTCTCTCTCTCTCTCGGGATTTGTTCGCTGCGTGTGTGACGACATACAATGAGGGTTTGCCTAAGCTTGTGGTCTAAATTGTCTAAATCATTTATGACTTTGCGAATCTGTCATATGTTTGCGCTGAATTTCGACAAAAATCAGTCATTCTAGGCTTAGTAAATCTATCATATATTTATAATTTATACAAAACCACTAATATATATATATATATATATATATATATATATATATATATATATATATATATGTGTGTGTGTGTGTGTGTGTGTGTGTGTGTGTGTGTGTGTGTGTGTGTGTGTGTATGCACTGAATTTCGACAAAAATCATTCATACAAGATTTAGTAAATTTGTCAAATATATATCCGCTTAATTTCAAGGAAGATCAGAAATTCTACAATTTTTGAAGCTGTCATATATTTACATTTAATTTCGACAAAAATCAGTCATTCTTGACTTAGTGAATCTGTCATATATTTCCCCTGAATTTAGAAAAAAAATCAAGTCATTCTAGACTAACTAAATCTGTCATACAGTTGCTCTTAATTTCGACAAAAACCTCACATATATATGCACTGAATTTCGACAAAAATCTGTCATTCTATCATTTATGAATCTGTCATATATATGCAAAAATCAGTCATCCTATCCTTTACGAATCTGTCATACAGTTGCTCTTATTTCGACATAAATCAGTTATTCTAGACTTAGTGAAACTGTCATTAATTGTACTGAATTTAAAAAAAAATCAGACATTCTAGACTTTGTGAATATATCGTATATTTTCACTGAATTTTGACAAAAATCAGTCATTCTAGACTTTGTAAATTGGTCATATATTTGCACTGCATTTCAACAAAAATCAGTCACCCTAATCTTTATGAATATGTCATATATATGCACTGAATTTCGACAAAAATCAATCTTTATAGAGTTGGTAAATCTGTCATAAAATCCCAAATGATATGTGGAGCCTTACAGACCAGATTACAGCTCTGGAATATCTGGCATCTGTACAAGAAGATGGCAATGCCTCTATTCTGGACAAGGGCAGCTTAGTCGAACATGCCTGCTCCTGACTGCTCTCATACCGTCCATATTTAGAATTCTGGGAATAAAAAAATACTTTTACACACATGAAGCAGATGGTCAGTGTTCACAGTTGTGCAAGAGAGTTTGAAAGGTTATTTACTAATAGCTAGTTTATGTCTTATATTGTTTCTTTGGGTCCAAGGCATGTGCCGAGTCGCTCTGCCTCCAAATTCATAGATGTACGAGACTAGAACTTTTTCCACCTGTAAGAATGTTCTTTTATAATTTCTTACAATTCAGATTCTTTATTTCGAAAATGTAAAATAGAACAAATAAGTTGAACTGTAAGAAATTATAAAAGAAAAATATTATAGAAGGTGTTTTTTCTATAATATTTTTCTTTTATAATTTCTTACAAATCAAATTCTTTATTTCAAAAATGTAAAATATAACAGAGTCCTGTAATCAATTTTTAAATCATTTAGGAATCCTTCTTGTCAACCTGGAATTCCACGCTTTTCATTTTTTTTATAATCTTTTATAAATTTATTACTATTTAATTTCGTTATTTCGAAAATATAAACTAGACACGAATCCTCTAATTCACTTTTAAATCATTTGGGAATTAATTTTGTCAGCCTAGAACTCTACGCTTTTAAAAATTTTAAATAATTAGTTATTAACTAAAAAGCGTGGAATTCCAGATTGACAAAACGAAATCCTGAATGATATAAAAGGTAATTGCGGGACTCGGTTCTATTTTATCTCGGGAATTAAGGAATTTATATTTTAAGAAAATTCACGCGTACCTGAAACCGCGAAATGGATCCATTTTTGTAAATCACCTCCGGGAATTTTTCTCATCCCCAACACAGGTCTTTCATTCGAAGCTTCCCCAGCGAAGGAGTCGAAGGATCCTCTATCAGTTCATTTTTCCAAAGAGTACACAGCACCGCTCATTCCTGCATTCAGATTTTGCGTGATATAGAAACCCCCAGTAATAGCCTCCTTTTGGCTTCAGTTTGTCTAAGAGTACCGTTCACTTTTTTTTTGTCGACGTTTGTGTTGTTCTTTTTGTGAATTAATTACGGCATTTTACTTTTCTCTCTTTAAGAGTTCAAGTATAAAAACTTTTGAGTGCCATTTCTGACTTCTAGCAAACTTTACTTTGGAAAGGTGGTACTTGGAGTCTACTAAAAAAGGTGATTAAGACATATTGTACATAGTCACTGACATCAGAACAAAAAGTCACTGACATCAGGACAAAAAGTCACTGACATCAGGACAAAAAGTCACTGACATCAAGACAAAGTCACTGACATCAGGATAAAGTCACTGACATCAGGACAAAGTCATTGACATCAGGACAAAAAGTCACTGACATCAGGACAAAGTCACTGACATCAGGACAAAGTCACTGACATCAGGACAAAGTCATTGACATCAGGACAAAGTCACTGACATCAGGACAAAAAGTCACTGACATCAGGGCAAAGTCACTGACATCAGGACAAAGTCACTGACATCAGGACAAAAAGTCACTGACATCAGGACAAAAAGTCACTGACATCAAGACAAAGTCACTGACATCAGGATAAAGTCACTGACATCAGGACAAAGTCATTGACATCAGGACAAAAAGTCACTGACATCAGGACAAAGTCACTGACATCAGGACAAAGTCATTGACATCAGGACAAAGTCACTGACATCAGGACAAAAAGTCACTGACATCAGGGCAAAGTCACTGACATCAGGACAAAGTCACTGACATCAGGACAAAGTCACTGACATCAGGACAAAGTCACTGACATCAGGACAAAGTCACTGACATCAAGACAAAGTCATTGACTTCAAGACAACGTCACTGACATCAGGACAACGTCACTGACATCAGGACAAAGTCACTGACATCAGGACAAAGTCACTGACATCAGGACAAAGTCACTGGCATCAGGACAAAGTCACTGACATCAGGACAAAGTCACTGACATCAGGACAAAGTCACTAACATCAGGACAAAGTCACTGATATCAGGACAAAGTCATTGACATCTGGACTGCGCTGTCTGTCCGTCAGTGGCTCTGTCCGTCTTCCTGTATGTCTCTTTCCTACAAGCTCTGTTAACTCTCCTGCAAAGCCCTGGCTGTCCTTGGCGCTGTCATGTCTATAGGATATAAGGAACCTTCCGCCGCGGAGATAATATATCATTAGGATTCTAATCAAAGGACTCGCCTCGTCCAGATAGGTGTTCAGTGGGTCCCCCCATTGACTACTATCAAGGCTGCAGGTAAGAATTGATTGTTAAACAGGACCTTCCGGTTTTTTGTTTATTTATTTATTTTTTCTTTATTTTTTTATTTATTTTGATTTTCTTACACCGGTTGTTTAATTTCTGTGAAGTCTCCATTTGTAGTTTTCATTTCTCTTATTTCTTGTGTCAAATTTCCATCAAATTATTATTCTAAAGCTATCAGTCATTTGGTGCTTGAGAATTTAACAAACTGCAGATTTTACTATCTAATATTTAATGGAGTAACAATACCAATAGTTGTAGAAATAGTATTAGCTGAAAATGAAGAGATAAGTGAAAAGGTATTAACAATAGTGATAATAAAAACGGGTTATAATCAATAACGCTGCTTATACGCTCGTGAAATTTGTTACTTCGTCATTTTAAGAATTTTTCATTACTGAAAATTTCCCAAATGCCTCATTTTATTGGAAGAAAAACTGAATTAGAGAATTACAAAGGGGACTAAGATATAACATTAATGATGATTTTCCTGGCAACAAAAGCTAATCGACACATCAGTTACAGACACTCCGTCTGACGATTTCAAAGAAAGAATCTCTTGACATATCTAGAAGTTTTCCTCAAAGACGAGGAAATAATCCAATATCCGTGAGCCTTGTGAAAATATTAATGTCTATACAGTAATTAAGCGAATTATTTAGAACTTCTTAGAAATGTGGAACTGCATGAAAATGCGAAACTAAGCTGAAACTTTTGATTGAATTGAACTGAGCATAGAATTTAGGCCAAAGGCCAAGCACTGGGACCTGAGGTCATTCATCGCTGAAACAGAAATTGACAGTAAAAGGTTTGAAAGGTGTAACAAGAGGAAAAACCTCCCAGTTGCACTATGGTCAATTGTTAGGAGAGGGTTAAGGAAAGCAAGATGGACGAAAAGGATGTGAAAGGAGGTACGGTAAAAGGAACGAAAGGGGTTGCAGCTAGGGGCCGAAGGGATGCTGCCAAAATTGTTGATTTTTAATAAAAGATTAGACTGACTCAGGGAAGCAGATTCTATGGTTAGTGACTGGAAAATCTTTCTCATTTTTGTATGGTGCAATTACCCCTTTCTAAGCTTTCTTTTATTACCTTTTGAATGATTAAAGATTGGGTAAACGTTAAATATTAATGATACCTTGCGTGAGATGTGCTAGCACTAATTATGATTGTCTTTATTTTAATATTCATTCGAGTACGTATGCTAGTTACCTTGTCATACAGACGTGTTAGCTTACGTTTGGTTATTATCAACCAAAAACTTCTCCTTCGGGTAACATATATGAAAATATATTATTTCCGAGGTAAAGCGAATTGGATATTAAATGACATTTGTAACTTAATACACACACATACTGTATGCATGTATATATATGTGTGTGTGTGTGTGTGTGTGCATTAAGTCTGCACTTTACCACATAATTAGAAACAATTTTATTGAAATCTCATTCCTTACTATTTGTACCAAATAACTGAATATAATTACCCACAAGTATTTTTCGTATGCACTTCACATTACCCTGGATTAATATCAATAAAAAACAATAAAATCTAGAAACACATTCTTAGGTAAGCCAAAGTCTCACAGTGCCTGTATCCGCTCGTCGACGGAAGCCAATTTTTCCTTCGTTTCTTGTCACGTAATATTTCAAGGTCGCTTCTTTATTGCTGTTGAATGACCTTGAAAGATTACGTGCCATGAAGTATAGGACCTTCGGTTTCTCATTATTATTATTATTATTATTATTATTATTATTATTATTATTATTAATTCTATGACAATTTTTATCATAATTATTAAAAAGGATCTTAATTTTTCACTATTATTATTAAAAAGGATTATTTTTATTATTATTATTATTATTATTATTATTATTATTATTATTATTATTATTATTGTTGTTTTTTGTCTCATTCAGATTATTACTAATTCTGTGAAAATGATTGAAATTTAACAAAAAGACTTTCATTATTATTATTATTATTATTATTATTATTATTATTATTATTATTATTATTATTATTATTATTATTATTACCTGACTCACATGATCACTAATTCTCTGAAATTTTCATCATAATCATTAAAAATGGACCTTAGCTGCCTTCTTCCTCTTCTTCTTCTTCTTCTTCTTCTTCTTCTTCTTCTTCTTCTTCTTATTATTATTATTATTATTATTATTATTATTATTATTATTATTATTATTATTATTATTATTACCAACTCAGTTATAATGTTTAACATAACTAATACAACACATTACTATTATCATCCACAGCTTAATGAAGTTACTGAAAAATAAACAGAAATAAAATAGTAACACACTAATAACAGGGGCATTGTATTACAGTAGAAGCAATTGCATAAGAGTATGTTGGGCGTATGTGCGTGTGTGTGTGTGTGTGCGTGTGTGTCAGGCAACATCCGGATATTGTATTTTTCCAATGACACACGCAACTGTTTGCATGTATATATATATATATATATATATATATATATATATATATATATATATATATATATATATATATATATATATATATATTTATATATATATATAATATATATTTCCAACTTTCCTGGGTCAACGAAG